>NC_053399.1:1024374-1324374 GCF_905171765.1 Bufo bufo | reverse complement strand
CTAATGGGAGCATTACTATTACTAAGAGGGCATTACTATTACTGGGGGTGCTAACGGGGGCTTTAATATTCCTGGGGAGCCACAGTAAGACAGCGACTTCACACCCCGTGTTAGGCCACGCCCCACACCCACTTTGGGTGTGGCTTAACTTGCCCATTGCTGTCCTCTCCGGGGTGAGAGGGGGGCGCTGTCCTCTCCGGGGTGAGAGGGGGGCGCTGTCCTCTCCGGGGTGAGAGGGGGGCGCTGTCCTCTCCGGGGTGAGAGGGGGGCGCTGTCCTCTCCGGGGTGGGAGGGGGGCGCTGTCCTCTCCGGGGTGGGAGGGGGGCGCTGTCCTCTCCGGGGTGGGAGGGGGGCCTCCCTGGGGTGGAGTGGGATGGAACGATGTCCTCCCTGGGGTGAGGGCCACAGTCTTCTCTAGGGTGGGGGTCAGGGTGCAGTCGGGGGGGCCCCATGGTCACCTCTTTCCTTTCTTGCCCCGCGCTTTTCTCCGGATTCCCGCCATTGTTGACGCGATAACTTTCCACAGCTCCAAATGTATTGTTTACATACAGCGGCAATAGTTACCATGGAGACAGCTCATGTGACGTTACCATAGGGTGGGCGGTGCTTCAGTCACATGTTGGGAAGTGCTGCGTAAACCGGGTCTGGTGCATGACGGGATGCAGTTGAGTGTCGCGGTAACCACGCCCCCAAGCTGAAGGGTACCATGAGCGGCGCGAGTGCGGTCTGAGCCCCCGTGCATGAACCTCTGTATACCGCCCCCCCCCCGTGTACAGAAACCTCTGTATACCGCCCCCCCCCGTGTACAGAAACCTCTGTATACCGCCCCCCCCCCCCGTGTACAGAAACCTCTGTATACCGCCCCCCCCCGTGTACAGAAACCTCTGTATACCGCCCCCCCCCCCCGTGTACAGAAACCTCTGTATACCGCCCCCCCCCCCGTGTACAGAAACCTCTGTATACCGCCCCCCCCCGTGTACAGAAACCTCTGTATACCGCCCCCCCCCCCGTGTACAGAAACCTCTGTATACCGCCCCCCCCCCCGTGTACAGAAACCTCTGTATACCGCCCCCCCGTGTACAGAAACCTCTGTATACCGCCCCCCCCCCGTGTACAGAAACCTCTGTATACCGCCCCCCCCCGTGTATAGAAACCTCTGTATACCGCCCCCCCCGTGTACAGAAACCTCTGTATACCGCCCCCCCGTGTATAGAAACCTCTGTATACCGCCCCCCCTGTACAGAAACCTCTGTATACCGCCCCCCCGTGTATAGAAACCTCTGTATACCGCCCCCCCCGTGTACAGAAACCTCTGTATACCGCCCCCCCGTGTATAGAAACCTCTGTATACCGCCCCCCCTGTACAGAAACCTCTGTATACCGCCCCCCGTGTATAGAAACCTCTGTATACCGCCCCCCCGTGTATAGAAACCTCTGTATACCGCCCCCCTGTACAGAAACCTCTGTATACCGCCCCCCCCCGTGTATAGAAACCTCTGTATACCGCCCCCCCGTGTACAGAAACCTCTGTATACCGCACCCCCCTGTATATAAACCTCTGTATACCGCCCCCCGTGTATAGAAACCTCTGTATACCGCCCCCCGTGTATAGAAACCTCTGTATACCCCCCCCCGTGTACAGAAACCTCTGTATACCGCACCCCTCCTGTATAGAAACCTCTGTATACCGCCCCCCTGTGTATAGAAACCTGTATACCGCCCCCCCGTGTATAGAAACCTGTGTACACCCCCCCCCCCCCGTGTTGAGAAACCTCTGTATACCGCCCCCCCTGCACAGAAACCTCTGTATACCGCCCCCCTGTGTATAGAAACCTCTGTATACCGCCCCCCCTGTACAGAAACCTCTGTATACCGCCCCCCCTGTACAGAAACCTCTGTATACCGCCCCCCCCGTGTATAGAAACCTCTGTATACCGCCCCCCCTGTACAGAAACCTCTGTATACCGCCCCCCCCTGTACAGAAACCTCTGTATACCGCCCCCCGTGTATAGAAACCTCTGTATACCGCCCCCCCGTGTATAGAAACCTCTGTATACCGCACCCCCCCTGTATAGAAACCTCTGTATACCGCCCCCCCCTGTATAGAAACCTCTGTATACCGCCCCCCCGTGTATGGAAACCTCTGTATACCGCCTCCCCCCGTGTATAGAAACCTCTGTATACCGCCCCCCCGTGTATAGAAACCTCTGTATACCGCCCCCCCTGTACAGAAACCTCTGTATACCGCCCCCCCCGTATATAAACCTCTGTATACCGCCCCCCCCGTGTATAGAAACCTCTGTATACCGCCCCCCCCCGTGTACTGAAACCTCTGTATACCGCCCCCCCTGTATATAAACCTCTGTATACCGACCCCCCCCGTGTATAGAAACCTCTGTATACCCCCCCTCCCCTGTGTATAGAAACCTCTGTATACCGCACCACCTGTACAGAAACCTCTGTATACCGCACCTTCCCCCTGTATAGAAACCTCTGTATACCGCCCCCCAGTGTACAGAAACCTCTGTATACCGCCCCCCCGTGTATAGAAACCTCTGTATACCGCCCCCCCTGTACAGAAACCTCTGTATACCGCCCCCCCGTGTACAGAAACCTCTGTATACCGCCCCCCCGTGTATAGAAACCTCTGTATACCGCCCCCCCCGTGTATAGAAACCTCTGTATACCGCCCCCCCTGTACAGAAACCTCTGTATACCGCCCCCCCCCCCCGTGTACAGAAACCTCTGTATACCGCCCCCCCCGTGTATAGAAACCTCTGTATACCGCCCCCCCCCGTGTACAGAAACCTCTGTATACCGCCCCCCCCCCGTGTATAGAAACCTCTGTATACCGCCCCCCCCCAAGTATAGAAACCTCTGTATACCGCCCCCCCGTGTACTGAAACCTCTGTATACCGCCCCCCCCTGTATATAAACCTCTGTATACCGCACCACCTGTATAGAAACCTCTGTATACCGCCCCCCCCTGTATATAAACCTCTGTATACCGACCCCCCCCGTGTATAGAAACCTCTGTATACCGCCCCTCCCCTGTGTATAGAAACCTCTGTATACCGCACCACCTGTATAGAAACCTCTGTATACCGCACCTTCCCCCTGTATAGAAACCTCTGTATACCGCCCCCCAGGGTACAGAAACCTCTGTATACCGCCCCCCCGTGTATAGAAACCTCTGTATACCGCCCCCCCTGTACAGAAACCTCTGTATACCGCCCCCCCCCCCCGTGTACAGAAACCTCTGTATACCGCCCCCCTGTGTATAGAAACCTCTGTATACCGCCCCCCCCCCCCCGTGTATAGAAACCTCTGTATACCGCCCCCCCCGTGTATAGAAACCTCTGTATACCGCACCCCCCCCCCGTGTATAGAAACCTCTGTATACCGCACCCCCCCCCGTGTATAGAAACCTCTGTATACCGCCCCCCCCCCCCGTGTATAGAAACCTCTGTATACCGCACCCCCCCCTGTATAGAAACCTCTGTATACCGGCCCCCCCTGTATAGGAACCTCTGTATGCCGCCCCCCCCCCCGTGTATAGAAACCTCTGTATACTGCCCCCCCGTGTATAGAAACCTCTGTATACCGCCCCCCCCCCCGTATAGAAACCTCTGTATACCGCCCCCCCCCGTGTACAGAAACCTGTATACCGCCCCCCTTGTATAGAAACCTCTGTATACTCCACCCCCTGTATATAAACCTGTATACACCACACACCCCCTGTATATGAACCTCTGTATACCGCCCCCCCCGTGTATAGAAACCTCTGTATACCACCCCCGTGTTTAGAAACCTCTGTATACCGCCCCCCCGTGTACAGAAACCTGTATACCGCCCCCCCCCGTGTATAGAAACCTCTGTATACCGCCCCCATATAGAAAACCTCTGTATACCGCCCCCCGTGTATAGAAACCTCTGTATACCGCCCTCCCCCGTGTATAGAAACCTCTGTATACCGCCCCCCCGTATAGAAACCTCTGTATACCGCCCCCCCGTGTACAGAAACCTGTATACCGCCCCCCTCCGTGTATAGAAACCTCTGTATACCGCACCCCCCTGTATAGAAACCTGTGTACACCGCACCCCCCTGTATATGAACCTCTGTATACCGACCCCCCCCCCGTGTATAGAAACCTCTGTATACCGCCCCCCAGTGTATAGAAACCTCTGTATACCGCCCCCCAGTGTATAGAAACCTCTGTATACCGCCCCCCGTATGGAAACCTCTGTATACCGCCCCTCCCCGTGTATAGAAACCTCTGTATGCCGCACCCCCCTGTATAGAAACCTCTGTATACCGCACCCCCCTGTATATAAACCTCTGTATGCCGCACCCCCCTGTATATAAACCTCTGTATACCGCCCCCCGTGTATAGAAACCTCTGTATACCGCCCCCCGTGTATAGAAACCTCTGTATACCCCCCCCGTGTACAGAAACCTCTGTATACCGCACCCCTCCTGTATAGAAACCTCTGTATACCGCCCCCCTGTGTATAGAAACCTGTATACCGCCCCCCCGTGTATAGAAACCTGTGTACACCCCCCCCCCCGTGTTGAGAAACCTCTGTATACCGCCCCCCCTGCACAGAAACCTCTGTATACCGCCCCCCTGTGTATAGAAACCTCTGTATACCGCCCCCCCGTGTATAGAAACCTCTGTATACCGCCCCCCCTGTACAGAAACCTCTGTATACCGCCCCCCTGTGTATAGAAACCTCTGTATACCGCCCCCCCTGTACAGAAACCTCTGTATACCGCCCCCCCTGTACAGAAACCTCTGTATACCGCCCCCCGTGTATAGAAACCTCTGTATACCGCCCCCCCCGTGTATAGAAACCTCTGTATACCGCACCCCCCCTGTATAGAAACCTCTGTATACCGCCCCCCCCTGTATAGAAACCTCTGTATACCGCCCCCCCGTGTATGGAAACCTCTGTATACCGCCCCCCCCGTGTATAGAAACCTCTGTATACCGCCCCCCCGTGTATAGAAACCTCTGTATACCGCCCCCCCTGTACAGAAACCTCTGTATACCGCCCCCCCCGTATATAAACCTCTGTATACCGCCCCCCCCGTGTATAGAAACCTCTGTATACCGCCCCCCCCCGTGTACTGAAACCTCTGTATACCGCCCCCCCTGTATATAAACCTCTGTATACCGACCCCCCCCGTGTATAGAAACCTCTGTATACCGCCCCCCCCCGTGTACTGAAACCTCTGTATACCGCCCCCCCTGTATATAAACCTCTGTATACCGACCCCCCCCCCGTGTATAGAAACCTCTGTATACCCCCCCTCCCCTGTGTATAGAAACCTCTGTATACCGCACCACCTGTACAGAAACCTCTGTATACCGCACCTTCCCCCTGTATAGAAACCTCTGTATACCGCCCCCCAGTGTACAGAAACCTCTGTATACCGCCCCCCCGTGTATAGAAACCTCTGTATACCGCCCCCCCTGTACAGAAACCTCTGTATACCGCCCCCCCGTGTACAGAAACCTCTGTATACCGCCCCCCCGTGTATAGAAACCTCTGTATACCGCCCCCCCCGTGTATAGAAACCTCTGTATACCGCCCCCCCTGTACAGAAACCTCTGTATACCGCCCCCCCCCCCCGTGTATAGAAACCTCTGTATACCGCCCCCCCCGTGTATAGAAACCTCTGTATACCGCCCCCCCCCGTGTACAGAAACCTCTGTATACCGCCCCCCCCCCGTGTATAGAAACCTCTGTATACCGCCCCCCCCCAAGTATAGAAACCTCTGTATACCGCCCCCCCGTGTACTGAAACCTCTGTATACCGCCCCCCCCTGTATATAAACCTCTGTATACCGACCCCCCCCGTGTATAGAAACCTCTGTATACCGCCCCTCCCCTGTGTATAGAAACCTCTGTATACCGCACCACCTGTATAGAAACCTCTGTATACCGCACCTTCCCCCTGTATAGAAACCTCTGTATACCGCCCCCCAGGGTACAGAAACCTCTGTATACCGCCCCCCCGTGTATAGAAACCTCTGTATACCGCCCCCCCTGTACAGAAACCTCTGTATACCGCCCCCCCCCCCCCCCCCCCGTGTACAGAAACCTCTGTATACCGCCCCCCTGTGTATAGAAACCTCTGTATACCGCCCCCCCCCCCGTGTATAGAAACCTCTGTATACCGCCCCCCCGTGTATAGAAACCTCTGTATACCGCACCCCCCCCCGTGTATAGAAACCTCTGTATACCGCCCCCCCGTGTATAGAAACCTCTGTATACCGCACCCCCCCCTGTATAGAAACCTCTGTATACCGGCCCCCCCTGTATAGGAACCTCTGTATGCCGCCCCCCCCCCCTGTATAGAAACCTCTGTATACTGCCCCCCCGTGTATAGAAACCTCTGTATACCGCCCCCCCCCCGTATAGAAACCTCTGTATACCGCCCCCCCCCCGTGTACAGAAACCTGTATACCGCCCCCCTTGTATAGAAACCTCTGTATACTCCACCCCCTGTATATAAACCTGTATACACCACACACCCCCTGTATATGAACCTCTGTATACCGCCCCCCCGTGTATAGAAACCTCTGTATACCACCCCCGTGTTTAGAAACCTCTGTATACCGCCCCCCCGTGTACAGAAACCTGTATACCGCCCCCCCCGTGTATAGAAACCTCTGTATACCGCCCCCATATAGAAAACCTCTGTATACCGCCCCCCCGTATATGAACCTCTGTATACCGCCCCCCGTGTATAGAAACCTCTGTATACCGCCCTCCCCCGTGTATAGAAACCTCTGTATACCGCCCCCCCGTATAGAAACCTCTGTATACCGCCCCCCCGTGTACAGAAACCTGTATACCGCCCCCCTCCGTGTATAGAAACCTCTGTATACCGCACCCCCCTGTATAGAAACCTGTGTACACCGCACCCCCCTGTATATGAACCTCTGTATACCGACCCCCCCCCCGTGTATAGAAACCTCTGTATACCGCCCCCCAGTGTATAGAAACCTCTGTATACCGCCCCCCGTATGGAAACCTCTGTATACCGCCCCTCCCCGTGTATAGAAACCTCTGTATGCCGCACCCCCCTGTATAGAAACCTCTGTATACCGCACCCCCCTGTATATAAACCTCTGTATGCCGCACCCCCCTGTATAGAAACCTCTGTATACCGCACCCCCCTGTATATAAACCTGTGTACACCGCACCCCCCTGTATATGAACCTCTGTATACCGACCCCCCCCCCGTGTATAGAAAACTCTGTATACCGCACCTCCCTGTATATGAACCTCTGTATACCGCCCCCCCGTGTATAGAAACCTCTGTATACCGCCCCCCCCCGTGTACAGAAACCTGTATACCGCCCCCCCCCCGTGTATAGAAAACTCTGTATACCGCCCCCCCTGTATATGAACCTCTGTATACCGCCCCCCGTGTATAGAAACCGCTGTATACAGCCCCCCGTGTATAGAAACCTCTGTATACCGCCCCCCCATATAGAAACCTCTGTATACCGCCTCCCCCCCGTGTACAGAAACCTGTATACCGCCCCCCCGTGTATAGAAACCTCTGTATACCGCACCCCCCTGTATAGAAACCTCTGTATACCGCACCCCCCTGTATATAAACCTGTGTACAACGCACCCCCCCTGTTTATAAACCTCTGTATACCGACCCCCCCCAGTGTATAGAAACCTCTGTATACCGCACCTCCCTGTATAGAAACCTCTGTATACTCCACCCCCTGTAAATAAACCTCTGTATACCGCACCCCCTGTATATAAACCTCTGTATACCGCACCCCCCTGTATATAAACCTCTGTATACCGCACCCCCCTGTATATAAACCTCTGTACACCACACCACCCTGTATATAAACCTCTGTATACCGCACCCTCCCCTGTATATAAACCTCTGTATACCGCACCTCCCCTGTATAGAAACCTCTGTATACCGCACCACCCTGTATATAAACCTCTATACCGCACCCTCCCCTGTATATAAACCTCTGTATACCGCACCCCCCCTCTATAGAAACCTCTGTATACCGCACCCCCCTGTATATAAACCTGTGTATACTGCACCCCCTGTATATAAACCTGTGTACACCGCACCTCCCTGTATATAAACCTCTGTATACCGCACCCCCCCTGTATATAAACCTCTGTATACCGCACCCCCCCTGTATATTAACCTCTGTATACCGCATCCCCCTGTATAGAAACCTCTGTATACCGCATCCCCCCTGTATACAAACCTCTGTATACCGCACCCCCCTGTATGTATACCGCACCCCTGTATATAAGCCTCTGTATACTGCACCCCTAGTATATAAACCTCTATATACTGTACCCCCTGTATATAAACCTCTGTATACCGCACCCCTCTGTATATAAACCTTTATATACCGCACCCCCAGTATATAAACCTATATACTGCACCCCCAGTATATAAACCTCTATATACTGCACCCCCAGTATATAAACCTCTATATACTGCACCCCCAGTATATAAACCTCTGTATACTGCACCCCCTGTATATAAACCTCTGTATACTGCACCCCCTGTATATAAACCTCTATATACCGCACCCCCTGTGTATAAACCTCTATATACCGCACCCCCTGTATATAAACCTCTATATACTGCACCCCCTGTATATAAACCTCTATATACCGCACCCCCTGTGTATAAACCTCTATATACCGCACCACCCTGTATATAAACCTCTATATACCGCACCCCATGTATATAAACCTCTATATACCGCACCCCCCTGTATATAAACCTCTATATACCGCACCCCCTGTGTATAAACCTCTATATACCGCACCGCCCTGTATATAAACCTCTGTATTCCGCACCCCATGTATATAAACCTCTATATACCGCACCCCCTGTATATATACCTCTATATACTGCACTCCCTGTATATAAACCTCTGTATACCGCACCACCCTGTATATAAACCTCTGTATACCGCACCCCCTGTATATAAACCTCTGTATACCGCACCCCCTTTATATAAACCTCTGTATACCGCACCACCCTGTATATCAACCTTTATATAAACCTCTGTGTACCTCACTACCCTGTATATAAACCTCCGTATACTGCACGCCCTGTATATATACCTCACCCCCTGTATATAATCCTCTACGTACCACACCCCCTGTATATAAACCTCTGTATACTGCACCCCCTGTATATAATCCTCTGTGTACCGCACTCCCCTGTATATAAACCTCTGTATACCCCACCCCTGTATATAAACCTCTGTATACCGCACCCCCCTGTATATAAACCTCTATATACTGCACCTCCTGTATATAAACCTCTGTATACCGCACCACCCTGTATATAAACCTCTGTATACCGCACCACCCTGTATATAAACCTCTGTATACCCCACCCCCTATATATAAACCTCTGTATACCGCACCCCCCTGTATATAAACCTCTATATACTGCACCTCCTGTATATAAACCTCTGTATACCGCACCCCCTGTATATAAACCTTTGTATACCGCAACTCCCTGTATATAAACCTCTTTCCCATTTCGTCCTACGGCAGCACAGAATGGGTTAACTTTGTTCTCATCCGATCCTAGGACCGCCCACCTAGATAATAGGTACAGATTAAAATAATTAACTCATTTGTAGTGACCTATAAAGGTTGTCTCCTCCAGAACCTCCTTGTGTTTTTTTATTGTCCTCATCGGAGGATGAAGCCCACCTATGGATCCACCTTGGAGATGGCCGTTTGTACCTTGTTTTTTCCAAGGTCCAGGCCGGAGAGTGGTTACAGCCATGTATGGTTCCCTGGCTCCACTCTCGTCCCGCTTACCTCCCACCTGCGTCCCTTCAGCGTCCGGCCATTGGTTTGGCTGATAAGCGCTGTGCCGCCTCAGGTATTGCCGGCTATCTTCTACTTCCGGTTTCGCAGGTGGAACGCAGACGCGGCGGCGTCTGACGTCATAGGAGCACGCCCATTCCTTTGGGCGCCAAATTCAAATGTCAGGTATAAAAAGCGGGACTATGCAGAGCTCAGATGCCCTGGTGCCTAGGCAGCTGAGCTCTAGCGATTTGAAGGTATTTGCCTGTCCTATTGTCAGGCAGTTAACCCCTCATTGCCCTGCTGTTATTTTGAATGATTTATACCTTCATTTTTTATTACAGATGTCCTCCACATCCAGCAAGAGGGCTCGCAAGAGCAGACACAGATTGTGTCAGGGTTGTGACCAACCCCTTCCTGATGATTTCCTGCAGGATCTCTGCCTCAGGTGTTTCCAGGACGCACAGGGAACTGCACCTGCTAAGAAGAAACAGAGAGCTGAACCTGCACTCTGCATCTCCTGTCTGCAGCCCTTACTGGAAGACCATACCTCTAACATCTGCGAGCAGTGTTCCCATCCAGATGAAACATCAGATGACGACACCACCAAGATGATGTCTCTTTTCAAGGCTTTCCTCAAACAAACTAAGCCTAAAAAGTCATCAAAAAAGAGGAGACGTTGGTCTCCATCTTCCTCTTCTGGGGATTCACGGTCAGAAGGCGAAGTCTCCTCTAGTTCGGAGTCGCCGGTTCTAGAAGATAACTTTCTATTCAATAAATCTGACACGAATCATCTTATTAAGGAGGTAAAGAGTATCATGGAAACCAGTAAGGAAAAGGCCAGTAGCCATGACGAGGATAATCTCTTCTACTTTCCGAAGAAGAAGGCGTCGGTGTTTCCAGGTCACCCTGTTCTTGATGCAGTTATGCGTAAGGAGTGGGAACATCCAGTGGCAAGGCTGAACTTAGGCTCCAGATTCAGAGCAGTTTATAAAACAGATCCAGCGGAATCCTCGAGCTGGGAAGGCCCTGCTAGGGTAGACCCAGCAGTGACAAGATTAGCCAGAAAATCATTCTTTCCATCGGATGACTCGGCTTTATTGAAGGACCCTATGGAGAGGGAGGCGGATGGCCTCCTTAAGAGGTCTCACACCTATCTAGCGTCTCTTAATAAAGCGGCCATGGCGTCAGTCCCAGTGGCGCGAGCTCTTAGAGTATGGTTAAGCCATCTTGGCAGGGACATTGAAGACGGTGTCCCCAGAGAAGACCTCCTGATGCAAATACCTAACCTGAAGCTGGCGGCGGAATTCCTCTGTGATTTCCCAGTAGACACGATAAGGTTTACGGCGAAGAACATGGCTCTCACCAACTCCATACGAAGATCGCTCTGGTTGAAGCTCTGGTCTGGGGATCCATCTTCTAAGAACAATTTATGTTCCCTCCCTTTTGAGCCAGGAGAATTGTTCGGGTCTCACCTGGATAAACTCTTGAAGGCGAATATGGAGGAAAAAGTACTAAGTTTTCCTCAAGCCAAGCGGAAGGAGAAACCCAGGAGTTTTCGTGCCTACAGACAGGATCCCAGAAGATCAGGCTATAGAGGTCTCTCAAGCCGAGGAAGAACTGACCGTAGAACTTGGGGTTCGTCGGAGAAACCTAAAAGGAAGACGGAAGAGAATAGGCCTCAGAAGCAGGAATTCTGACGCCAGAATTGTAAGGGTAGGAGGTCGATTTTCCCTTTTTTACCGGAGCTGGCTTCAAATTACATCAGACAGCTGGGCTCTGGACATCATACAAAATGGCTACAATCTGGAGTTCAGTCGCGCACCGAGAGACAGGTTTACTGTGAACAAACCAAGAGATCCACAGATCTTTCTTCTGTTAAGGGAGTTCATAGAAAAGGGAGCTTTGGAACCAGTTCCAAACGATTCAAAGAACTCCGGAATCTACTCCAGAATTTTCTGCGTACCCAAAGGGAATGGGAAGAGTCGGCTGATCATAGACTTGCGCTACTTAAACCATCATCTAAAGAAGATCCATTTCAAAATGGAGACGATGAGATCCATTGCTGCTGTCCTCATGGCTTCTTTAGATCTCAAAGACGCCTATCTGCATGTTCCTATAAATCCACAGTCAAGAAGATTCCTGAGAGTTGCCATCAAAAGAGGAAGAGAAATTTTGCATTACCAGAGCTCTTCCCTTCGGGTTATGTTTAGCCCCGAGGATCTTCACAAAGGTAGCAGTACTTATTGCAGTAGAACTTCGCCTGAGGGGGATACAGATCTTCCCATACCTAGACGACTGGTTGCTGGTAGCCAGTACGGAGAAACTCCTGCATCAACATCTGGAACAAACAGTGAACCTCTTACAGTCTGTGGGTTTCCTAATAAATTGGGAAAAATCAGACACGGTCCCAGCAACGTCCAAGATCTTCCTAGGGTTCCTAGTGAATACTGTCGCCATGAAGCTCTATCTTCCTATGCCAAAGGTGGAAGCACTGAAGAAGGAAATGAAAACTCTGATGTCCCTCCACTCTCCTTCAGTACGAAGGGTTATGAAGACTCTGGGTCATATGACGTCAGTTTCAGAAGCTGTCCCTTGGGCAAATATCCACAGCAGGGATCTTCAGATGAACATGCTGCGAGCTTGGCGACGCTCCAGACTCAGTTTGGACGCGAGAATAAGGCTGAATCCAGCGACAATTCGGTCCCTCAGATGGTGGTTATGCACAGAAAATTTAGTAAAAGGGAAGAGCTTCCAGTTCCTGTCTCCAGTGATCATAACTACGGATGCCTCCGGCCAAGGATGGGGAGCCCTTCTTCTGAACAAGTGGGTGCAAGGCCTCTGGACACACGAGGACAGGATGAAATCCTCGAACTACAAAGAGCTGAATGCGGTTCTGTTGGCTCTTCGCCACTTCAAGTCCGATATAGTAGGGAGATCCGTTCGGACAACTTGACTACCGTATTCTACCTGAACAAACAGGGAGGTACGAGGAGCGGACTTCTTCTGGAGCTGTGCAAAACTATTTTCAGCTGGGCGGAATCACACCTGCTGGAACTAAAAGTAGCGCATATCAGGGGCTGCTGCAATACGCAAGTGGATCATCTGAGCAGGAAGACGGTGAACCAAGCCGAATGGGAGCTCAATCAGTCCGTTTTTCACCAAATTACAGAGAAGTGGGATCTGCATGGGATCTGATGGCGACAGCAGAGAACAGAAAACAGAGCAGGTTTTGTTCGCTGAACAGCTTCGACAGTCCAACAGTGGTGGACGCCTTCTCCAGCTGGGAACGCCTATTCGTCTATATATTTCCCCCGGTACCTCTCATCCCGAGAGTTCTTCGGAAGATAGCAGAGGAGAAGCCTCAGGCCATTATGATCACGCCATTTTGGCCGAGAAGGTCGTGGTTTCCCCTTCTATTTCACTTGTCGAGTGGGAACTTCTGGAAACTCCCCATGCGGCCAGATCTCCTGTTGCAGAAGGACCTGTATCATCAGAATCTACAACGTCTACACCTTACGGCCTGGAGGCTGAGAGAAGTAGACTAGAGAGAAGGGGCTTGTCACAATCAGTAATCAACACCCTACTGGCGTCTAGGAAAGACTCTACCAACAGAAGATATGCTAAAGTCTGGCAAAAATTTCTATCCTGGATGTCACAGACCAGCCATGAAACCATCAATATTTCTGCCATCCTGCAGTTCCTCCAAGATGGGTTCCAGAAAGGGCTCAAGCCAAATACGCTAAGATCCCACATGACGGCAATAAACTCTAACAGAGAATGAATTCCTTCATCATCCTTTGATATTCAGTTTTTTCAAGGCGATCAAGAGGCTCAAACCTATTCATAGAGACCCAGTGCCCATCTGGGATCTTTCTCTGGTACTAAAAAGGCTTGCAGCTCCCCCATTTGAGCCATTACAAGAAGTAGACTACAAATGGCTTTCCTGCAAGACTCTATTCCTCACAGCAATTACGTCTGCCAAAAGACTGGGGGAACTTCAGGCATTATCTTCAAAATTCCCGTACTTACGTTTTCTGCCAGATGGGGTTCTACTTCGTACTATGCCAGCCTTTTTGCCTAAAATCCCTTCAACAGCAAACAAAAATAGAGAGTCGTTCCTCCCAGTATTTTTTCCTGAGCCTCTGGACGAGAACCAGAAACTCTTACATACATTGGATGTTAAAAGAGCTCTGCTTATCTATTTGCAAAGAACAAAAGAATTCAGAGCAGTAGAAAACCTTTTTGTCCTCTTCTCTGGGCCAAGAAAGGGTTCTTCTCCTTCTAAGGATACTTTGGCAAGATGGATCAAAGCCACAATAATGGAAGCCTATTCTCTGGAAGAGATACCACCTCCATTTCCAGTGAGAGCACATTCCACCAGGGCCACGGCTACTTCTTGGGCAGAAGTCGCACAGGTCTCGATTGAAGAAATCTGCAATGCAGCATCCTGGTCTTCATCCCTGACCTTCGTCAAGCATTATCGTTTGGATGTTAACGCTAGGAGCTCAGACTTTGGTACCGGGGTTCTGTCTGCAGCTCTGAGTGAGGATACCCCCCCCCCCCCCTTGTGATCTATGAAAATCCCATTCTGTGCTGCCGTAGGACGAAATAGGAAAGGAAAAATTCTTACCTGGGATTTTACTTTCCTTGAGTCCGTAGGCAGCACAAGTATACCCTCCCTAATAAATTTCTTATATTGTTTCTTGGCATAATTCTTGGTCTGAGTCTATTTGTATTAACACAAGGAGGTTCTGGAGGAGGCAACCTTTATAGGTCACTACTAATGAGTTAATTATTTTAATCTGTACCTATTATCTAGGTGGGCGGTCCTAGGATCGGATGAGAACAAAGTTAACCCATTCTGTGCTGCCTACGGACTCAAGGAAAGTAAAATCCCAGGTAAGAATTTTTCCTATATACTGCACACCCTGTATATAAACCTCTGTATACCGCACAACCCTGTATATAAACCTCTGTATACCACACCCCCCTGTATATAAACCTCTGTATAGCGCACCCCCCTGTATATAAACCTCTATATACTGCACCTCCTGTATATAAACCTCTGTATACCGCACCACCCTGTATATAAACCTCTGTATACCCCACCCCCTGTATATAAACCTCTGTATACCGCACCCCCCTGTATATAAACCTCTATATACTGCACCTCCTGTATATAAACCTCTGTATACCGCACCCCCCTGTATATAAACCTCTGTATACCGCACCCCCTGTATATAAACCTCTGTATACCGCACCCCCTGTATATAAACCTCTGTATACCGCACCACCCTGTACAGGGAGTGCAGAATTATTAGGCAAGTTGTATTTTTGAGGATTCATTTTATTATTGAACAACAACCATGTTCTCAATGAACCCCAAAAACTCATTAATATCAAAGCTGAATATTTTTGGAAGTAGTTTTTAGTTTGTTTTTAGTTTTAGCTATTTTAGGGGGATATCTGTGTGTGCAGGTGACTATTACTGTGCATAATTATTAGGCAACTTAACAAAAAACAAATATATACTCATTTCAATTATTTATTTTTACCAGTGAAACCAATATAACATCTCAACATTCACAAATATACATTTCTGACATTCAAAAACAAAAACAAATCAGTGACCAATATAGCCACCTTTCTTTGCAAGGACACTCAAAAGCCTGCCATCCATGGATTCTGTCAGTGTTTTGATCTGTTCACCATCAACATTGCATGCAGCAGCAACCACAGCCTCCCAGACACTATTCAGAGAGGTGTACTGTTTTCCCTCCTTGTAAAGCTCACATTTGATGATGGACCACAGGTTCTCAATGGGGTTCAGATCAGGTGAACAAGGAGGCCATGTCATTAGATTTTCTTCTTTTATACCCTTTCTTGCCAGCCGCGCTGTGGAGTACTTGGACGCGTGTGATGGAGCATTGTCCTGCATGAAAATCATGTTTTTCTTAAAAGGATGCAGACTTCTTCCTGTACCACTGCTTGAAGAAGGTGTCTTCCAGAAACTGGCAGTAGGACTGGGAGTTGAGCTTGACTCCATCCTCAACCCGAAAAGGCCCCACAAGCTCATCTTTGATGATACCAGCCCAAACCAGTACTCCACCTCCACCTTGCTGGCGTCTGAGTCGGACTGGAGCTCTCTGCCCTTTACCAATCCAGCCACGGGCCCATCCATCTGGCCCATCAAGACTCACTCTCATTTCATCAGTCCATAAAACCTTAGAAAAATCAGTCTTGAGATATTTCTTGGCCCAGTCTTGACGTTTCAGCTTGTGTGTCTTGTTCAGTGGTGGTCGTCTTTCAGCCTTTCTTACCTTGGCCATGTCTCTGAGTATTGCACACCTTGTGCTTTTGGGCACTCCAGTGATGTTGCAGCTCTGAAATATGGCCAAACTGGTGGCAAGTGGCATCTTGGCAGCTGCACGCTTGACTTTTCTCAGTTCATGGGCAGTTATTTTGCGCCTTGGTTTTTCCACACGCTTCTTGCGACCCTGTTGACTATTTTAAATGAAACGCTTGATTGTTCGATGATCACGCTTCAGAAGCTTTGCAATTTTAAGAGTGCTGCATCCCTCTGCAAGATATCTCACTATTTTTGACTTTTCTGAGCCTGTCAAGTCCTTCTTTTGACCCATTTTGCCAAAGGAAAGGAAGTTGCCTAATAATTATGCACACCTGATATAGGGTGTTGATGTCATTAGACCACACCCCTTCTCATTACAGAGATGCACATCACCTAATATGCTTAATTGGTAGTAGGCTTTCGAGCCTATACAGCTTGGAGTAAGACAACATGCATAAAGAGGATGATGTGGTCAAAATACTCATTTGCCTAATAATTCTGCACTCCCTGTATAAAAACCTGTGTATAAACCTCTGTGTACCCCACTACCCTGTATATAAACCTCCATATAACGCACCCCCTGTATAGAAACCTCTGTATACCGCACCCCTGTATATAAACCTCTGTACATAAACCTCTGTATACCGCACCCCCTGTATATAAACCTCTGTATACTGCACCCCCTGTATAGAAACCTCTGTATACCGCACCTCCCTGTATAAAAACCTCTGTATACCGCACCTCCCTGTATATAAACCTCTGTATACCGCACCTCCCTGTATATAAACCTCTGTATACCGCACCCCACTGTATATAAACCTCTGCATACCGCCCCCCGTGTATATAAACCTCTGTATACCGCACCTTTCTGTATATAAACCTCTGTATACCGCACCCCCCTGTATATAAACCTCCGTATAACGCACCCCATGTATATAAACCTCTGTATTCTGCACCCCCTGTATATAAACCTCTGTATACCGCACCCCCTGTATATAAACCTCTGTATACTGCACCCCCTGTATATAAACCTCCGTATAACGCACCCCCTGTATAGAAACCTCTGTATTCTGCACCCCCTGTATATAAACCTCTGTATACCGCACCCCCTGTATATAAACCTCTGTATACTGCACCCCCTGTATATAAACCTCCGTATAACGCACCCCCTGTATAGAAACCTCTGTATTCTGCACCCCCTGTATATAAACCTCTGTACATAAACCTCTGTATACCGCACCCCCTGTATATAAACCTCTGTATACCACACCCCCGTATAGAAACCTCTGTATACTGCACCCCCTGTATAGAAACCTCTGTATACCGCACCTCCCTGTATAAAAACCTCTGTATACCGCACCTCCCTGTATATAAACCTCTGTATACCGCACCTCCCTGTATATAAACCTCTGTATACCGCACCTCCCTGTATATAAACCTCTGTATACCGCACCCCCTGTATATAAACCTCTGTATACCGCACCCCCTGTATATAAACCTCTGTATACCGCACCCCCCTGTATATAAACCTCAGTATACCGCACCTCCCTGTATATAAACCTCTGTATACCGCACCTCCCTGTATATAAACCTCTATATACCGCACCACCCTGTATATAAACCTCTGTATACCGCATTCCCTGTATATAAACATCTGTATACCGCACCCTCCCTGTAAATTAACCTCTGTATACCGCACCCCCCTGTATATAAGCCTCTGTATACCACAACCCCCTGTATATAAACCTCTGTATACCGCACCCCCTGTATATAAACCTCTGTATACCACACCCCCTGTATATAAACCTCTATATACCGCACCCCCTGTATATAAACCTCTGTGTACTCCACCCCCTGTATATAAACCTCTGTATACCTCACTCCTCTTTAAATAAACCTCTATATACCGCACCCCCTGTATATAAACCTCTGTATACCGCAACCCCTGTATATAAACCTCTATATACCCCACTACCCTATATATAAACCTGTGTATACCCCACCCCTTGTATATAAACCTCTGTACACTGCACCCCCTGTATAAAAACCTCTGTATACCGCACACCTTGTATATAACCTCTGTATATCGCACCCCTGTATTCTCCTTGTATGTCCCGTACCCGCCATATGTGATGTTTTCCTATTTATTGTATGCATTTTCATATATGGCAGTGGTCAGCAATTTTCTGCACTCCAGCTGCTGTGAAACTACTGCTCCCAGCATGCACAGTTGCTTAGCTGTTCTTGTAACTCCCTTAGGAAAGAATGGAGGGAGTTGTAGTTTCTGAACAGGTGGCTGATCGCTAATATAGATTATGTGTTTCCTGGAAGTCTTCTGGTGGATGGCCAAGCCAATGCCAAGAGGCTGCAGCTAAAGGGCCTCCTGCAAGCTGTCATTCTTAAAAATATGGCTTCCTTTTCCCTGTACAGAACGAGTTTCTCTACTAGAAGGATCTGGATTTTATCTCTTCCATTAGGCAGGGAGCTGACTGCTCCTTATCTCTGCTCTGTCAGGCAGGAAGCTGACAGCTCCTTATCTTTGCTCTGTCAGGCAGATAGCTGACGGCTCCTTATCTCTGCTCTGTCAGGCAGGGAGCTGACGGATCCTTATCTCTGTCAGGCGGGGAGCTGACGGCGCGTTGTCTCTGCTTTGTCAGTCGGGGAGCTAACGACTCCTTATCTCTGCTCTGTCAGGCAGGGAGCTGACGGCTCCTTATCTCTGCTCTGTCAGGCAGGGAGCTGACTTCTCCTTATCTGTGCTCTGTCCAGCGGGGAGATGACGGCTCCTTATCTCTGTGTGGCGGAACCCGCCTCGCCACTGGGCATTGGAGAGGCCTGGCTACCTGCCTCCTACCTACTGACTATGGCCCCTGGTGAATTTGTACGTTGAATGCAATTTGAGCAACGTGGTATTGTATATTGCTGCTACTGGCCCTTTGGGGGCCACCCGTGGACATGTTATGACTTTTGGGAGCGATGCCCTTTGGGACTGTAGAGCAGATTGCATTCAGGCTGTCTTAAATATTATGTGTGTTATATGGGTTCGGTTAAATTGTATTGCTGTTCTGTGCCTCTTCTCCTCCCCCTTTTTCCTGTCCCATTGTTCCCCCGGCAGGGTGTTGTCGCAGGGACACTGGGAGATCAGTTTAAACCAGCTGCTCTGTCCCTCCTCAATCTCCCATCAGCCCTTGCTATTGTCTGGCCCCACCCTTCCTTGTACCATAGTCCTAGGTACCCTATTGTATGTAAATGAGGCTGTTGGGGGGTTTAAAGTAGGTGTGCTATGTCTAAATAAAGGCAGTTCCTGTTTTAACCCTCAAGGTGAAGTGTCGTCTTATACTTGGGGGAGGATTGATTGCATGCTGTCCCAGTTTGACTGCTAGGAGTGTAAACCTATTCGTATGGTTTCCTATTCAACTGTCTACAGCATTCATATGCTTGAAGAGGATTTATATGCTGCTTCGGTTCGGTGATGGTGGTGTCTGCCAGAGTGCTTGGAAACCTCAGGAAACGCTAGGAGCATCCGTCAACGGAGGCACTCAGTCGGGGTGCCAGGTGATCCGTTACATTGGTGGCAAGCAGTGGGATGGCGTCCTGGTGTGAGAGGAACAACACCCTGGAGACACAGGAATTATTATGGAGCGGCATAGAACCAGCGAGTCCCTGGACAACGCCCGAGGTAGAAAATGAATGTAACCGGAGGTTACAGAACCTCTTGGCACCACTGGTCAAGCCAATAGGAGAGGCAACCAGGTTGGACTGCAGAGAGAGCGCCCGACAAGAGATGTGGGAAGAAACCCTAGACGGTGTCCAGCGTTGGCGAGGTGAGCGGTTACAAGCCAGAGTGGCCCTACGGATACCTATGCTGGGAGAACAGGCCCAGGAGGAATTGGTGATGCAACTTAATTCACTGGCATGGAGGGAACTGGGTCTCGATGATGCATACCAAGCGCTACGTTGGTACGCGGTTCAGCGGGTTCCTGGAATGGCCAAATTTGACAAACCTGAGGGCAAGGATTATAATGGCCCTGGCTTATTATGGGGGGCCTTTGCAGAACCGGAATTTGGAAGTGCGGCAGAGTCATGGCTTTGGGACATATTTGACTACAGAGAGGCCGTGCTGGATCTCCCTATGGCCGAAGACCTAAGGCCAGACCTGTTTGAACTGGCTGTCCAGGAATGGGAACTGGAGCAGGATTACCAGCACCTGGTCAGCTCCAGTCAGTCACCCTATACCCTGCAAGTACCACCAGAGCAGTGGGAGATCGAACAGAATTATGCGGACTTATATGATCAAGTGACACCGCCTGTCTCTAACCTGATGGGGCTTATGGACTGTACACCATTGGGAGCGTTGAGTTTCGTTCCCCCTCCCCAACAACTAAGCCCGTCATCAGGAGACCTGCATTCGGTACCTCCTACTCCCCAACCAGCCCCAGAAATGAGGGACCTTATTGACTGGTCCGGGGAAGACCCACAGATGGCAGGTGGAGATGGGACTGCGATCTCTCTACCGGCCCTACAGGGATGCTAGGCAGTCGGCCCAGATCCACAGCGTCAGAATATTCCACCGGGAGGGGAGCGTCTCGTTTCCCTTCCCCAGAGGCAGCCTAGCCCACCAAGGGGAGACAGTAAGCCCCACAACAATGCAGATGGGACCGTAGTCTCTATACCTGCACCACTGGGGATAGGGACAGTCTGTCCTGGTCCCCAACAGCAAGACAAAGTATTGGAAGGGGAGACAGTCGTTTTTCCCCTACAACAAGAGAGGGTGTCGCAGGGAGAGGAGCCTGTTACCTCCTCTCCCCACTGGCAGTCTACGGTTCAGGGAGAGGAGCCTGTTACCCTGTGGCGAAAATAACCTCGCCATTGGGTTTTGGAGGGGCCTGGTTGCCAGCCTCTTGCCCCAGGATTATGGGCCCTCTCATCAGCCCATGCAAAACTTAAACCCCATGGCGATTTGACTGTGTTTTTGGCATCTGAACGCTCAGATCCAAGCCATATGGGGACATGTGGGGTTTTGAGGTGTGTGACAGAACCATCTGTCTTTGCAATTGTATTTTGTTATGTGAGGGTACCCAGATAGCTCATTTTATTGTATTTGTGTATTCTGAGTGCCATTCACCTAATGATATGCACTCAGACTTGAGCTATCTGGGAATATGTTAAATGTCTGTGTTTGCTGTGGGGGTGTGACATTGTGTGTTTGGGTGGTGATTTCTGTCCTGTTGTATCCACATGTGTATTGGTGATTTCCCTTTGTCCTGAGAGATAATTGAACTACTCGGGTGTCTCCAGGGCAGAGAGGAGGAAACCATGATGCATTGTGGGGATGTGTTGTGTCTGTGTATCCTGAGTGCTACGTATCTGTCCTGTGTCACAGTCTTCCTTCTGGTCCCCTAGGGGCGTGTACACCAGATGGGGACCTGCATAAATACGGGCTGGTAGCCCTCAATAAAGAGTTCCTGTTTTACACTCAACATAGAGCCTCGTCTCATGTGTGTGGGGATTGCTATACTTGTATATTCCCCTGGCTATTACTCCTAGCTCTTGTAAGAGCTGTTTCTGTTCCTGGTTCGTGTGGTAGTATCGGTGTCGAGCGGAGTGCTTGGAGTCCTCGGGAGGCACTGGGAGCATTTATCAACGGAGGTACCTGGTCGGGGTGCTAGGAGATCCATTACATTGGTGGCAAGCGGCGGGATCGTTCCCACAGCCAGAAGGACAGCTATAGGAGACACCATTCCATGGATTTTACAATTTGAGGGCAACGCATGTCCTAGTACAGCGACCCTGACAGCACCAGAATGGAAACAGCAGTGGAGTACGATGAGGGTGTCATGGATGACCGAGATGCAGTCCGCAAAGGCATCTGGTACCAGGTACTGGGTATTGTGGAGTATATGCGGGACGAGAGACTCCCCACGGAAGACCAGCGGTTGCAGAAGCGAGTAGCCCTGCGGATGCCCTTCCTGGGAGAGCAGCCCCGGGAGGAATGGGTAACGGAATTGGAACTCCTAGCATGGCAGGAGCTGTGGCTGGAAGATGCCTACCAGGCGCTCTGGTGGTATGGGGCACAGTACCTACCCAGGACAGCTGAGCATGACAAGCCGGAGGGAGAGGAGTTTGATGGTCCTGGCTTGTTATGGGAGACTTTTTCAGAGCTGGAGTTTGGGAGCCCTACACAAGCAAACAGGGACCTCTTTGAGTGGCGGGAGAGCAGGTATGACTGGGACGACACTCATGAGATTGAGCAGGACCTGGTCCACCTGGTGACCCGGGAGATGGAACTGGAACAGAGCTACCAGCAGCTGTTCCACTCCAGTGAGAAGGCTCAGCAGGAGAGCAGAGTGTCAGACCCAGGTCCAGAGCCCTTCAGCTGGGAGGATATTGTGTATGTTTACTGGGAAGAACTCCAGGTGGCCGGTGGAGATGGGACCGAGGTCTCTCCACTGCTCCTGCAGGGAATTGGTAGCCCAGTCTCCATTCCCCAGCGGCAGGCTGAGTTACAGGGGGCAGAGACAGTCAGTCCTGTCCCCCAGCGGCAGAGTGTCCTACAGGGAACAGAGAGCCCAGTCTCCTTTCCCCAGCAACAGGACACTGTATTGGAAGCGGAAACAGTCGGTCTCCCTCCCAGAGGCTGGAAGTATGTATGAGAGAGGAGCTTGTTACCCCCTCTCCCTATTGGCAGTGTGAATTGCAGGGAATTGGGAGCCCAGTCTCCATTCCCCAGCGGCTGGGTGATTTACAGGGAATTGGGAGCCCAGTCTCCATTCCCCAGCGGCCGTGTGATTTATTGGGAATTGGGAGCCCAGTCTTCATTCCCCAGCGGCAGGTGGAGTTACAGGGGGCAGAGACAGTCGGTCCTGTCCCCCAGCGGCAGAGTGTCCAGCAGGGAATAGAGAGCCCAGTCTCCTTTACCCAGCAGCAGGACACTGTATTGGGAGCGGAGACGGTCGGTCGCCCTCCCCAGCGGCTGGAAGTATGTATGGGAGAGGAGCTCGTTACCCCCATCCCCAGCGGCAGCTTAACGCACCAGGGGGAGACAGTAAGCCCCACAACAGTGCAGATGGGACCATGGTCTCTGCACTTACAGCACAGGGGGTAGGGACAGTCGGTCCTGTCCCCAGCAACAGGGCTGTTTAGCCAAAGGGGAGACAGTCGGTCTCCCCCTCCAACAACCAGACTCCAACCAGGCTTCTTCCGTGATATCGCTGGCACCAGGGCAGAGTACCGCTGATCCCTGCCCACAAAGCAACCTCCACTCCAAGCCAGGGAGCAACACAGAGACCGGGAGTACCAGCTACCAACATAACCTTGGTGGACTCACTGGACAGAGACAGGCTACCAAATTTAACAGGTCCAGTATTTGGTTGTGGGTGGGCTGCCAGACTAACTCAGGTACCGACCGGCGTGAGGTCGGGTATCTGGTTAGTCTTCCCTGGGAGGGGGAGATGTGTGGCAAAAATAACCTCGCCACTGGGTTTTGGAGGGGCCTGGTTGCCAGCCTCTTGCCCCAGGATTATGGGCCCTCTCATCAGCCCATGCAAAACTTAAACCCCATGGCGACTTGACTGTGTTTTTGGCATCTGAGCGCTCAGATCCAAGCCATATGGGGACATGTGGGGTTTTGAGGTGTGTGACAGAACCATCTGTCTTTGCAATTGTATTTTGTTATGTGAGGATACCCAGATAGCTAATTTTATTGTATTTGTGTATTCTGAGTGCCATTCACCTAATGATATGCACTCAGACTTGAGCTATCTGGGAATATGTTAAATGTCTGTGTTTGCTGTGAGGGTGTGACATTGTGTGTTTGGGTGGTGATTTCTGTCCTGTTGTATCCACATGTGTATTGGTGATTTCCCTATGTCCTGAGAGATAATTGAACTACTCGGGTGTCTCCAGGGCAGAGAGGAGGAAACCATGATGCATTGTGGGGATGTGTTGTGTCTGTGTATCCTGAGTGCTACGTATCTGTCCTGTGTCACAGTCTTCATTCTGGTCCCCTAGGGGCGTGTCCACCAAATGGGGACCTGCATAAATACGGGCGGGTAGCCCTCAATAAAGTGTTCCTGTTTTACACTCAACATAGAGCCTCGTCTCATGTGTGTGGGGATTGCTATACTTGTATATTCCCCTGGCTATTACTCCTAGCTCTTGTAAGAGCTGTTTCTGTTCCTGGTTCGTGTGGTAGTATCGGTGTCGAGCGGAGTGCTTGGAGTCCTCGGGAGGCACTGGGAGCATTTATCAACGGAGGTACCTGGTCGGGGTGCTAGGAGATCCGTTACATTGGTGGCAAGCGGCGGGATCGTTCCCACAGCCAGAAGGACAGCTATAGGAGACACCATTCCATGGATTTTACAATTTGAGGGCAACGCATGTCCTAGTACAGCGACCCTGACAGCACCAGAATGGAAACAGCAGTGGAGTACGATGAGGGTGTCATGGATGACCGAGATGCAGTCCGCAAAGGCATCTGGTACCAGGTACTGGGTATTGTGGAGTATATGCGGGACAAGAGACTCCCCACGGAAGACCAGCGGTTGCAGAAGCGAGTAGCCCTGCGGATGCCCTTCCTGGGAGAGCAGCCCCGGGAGGAATGGGTAACGGAATTGGAACTCCTAGCATGGCAGGAGCTGTGGCTGGAAGATGCCTACCAGGCGCTCTGGTGGTATGGGGCACAGTACCTACCCAGGACAGCTGAGCATGACAAGCCGGAGGGAGAGGAGTTTGATGGTCCTGGCTTGTTATGGGAGACTTTTTCAGAGCTGGAGTTTGGGAGCCCTACACAAGCAAACAGGGACCTCTTTGAGTGGCGGGAGAGCAGGTATGACTGGGACGACACTCATGAGATTGAGCAGGACCTGGTCCACCTGGTGACCCGGGAGATGGAGCTGGAACAGAGCTACCAGCAGCTGTTCCACTCCAGTGAGAAGGCTCAGCAGGAGAGCAGAGTGTCAGACCCAGGTCCAGAGCCCTTCAGCTGGGAGGATATTGTGTATGTTTACTGGGAAGAACTCCAGGTGGCCGGTGGAGATGGGACCGAGGTCTCTCCACTGCTCCTGCAGGGAATTGGTAGCCCAGTCTCCATTCCCCAGCGGCAGACTGAGTTACAGGGGGCAGAGACAGTCAGTCCTGTCCCCCAGCGGCAGAGTGTCCTACAGGGAACAGAGAGCCCAGTCTCCTTTCCCCAGCAACAGGACACTGTATTGGAAGCGGAAACAGTCGGTCTCCCTCCCAGAGGCTGGAAGTATGTATGAGAGAGGAGCTTGTTACCCCCTCTCCCTATTGGCAGTGTGAATTGCAGGGAATTGGGAGCCCAGTCTCCATTCCCCAGCGGCTGGGTGATTTACAGGGAATTGGGAGCCCAGTCTCCATTCCCCAGCGGCCGTGTGATTTATTGGGAATTGGGAGCCCAGTCTTCATTCCCCAGCGGCAGGTGGAGTTACAGGGGGCAGAGACAGTCGGTCCTGTCCCCCAGCGGCAGAGTGTCCAGCAGGGAATAGAGAGCCCAGTCTCCTTTACCCAGCAGCAGGACACTGTATTGGGAGCGGAGACGGTCGGTCGCCCTCCCCAGCGGCTGGAAGTATGTATGGGAGAGGAGCTCGTTACCCCCATCCCCAGCGGCAGCTTAACGCACCAGGGGGAGACAGTAAGCCCCACAACAGT
Source organism: Bufo bufo (assembly GCF_905171765.1). Taxonomy (NCBI): domain Eukaryota; kingdom Metazoa; phylum Chordata; class Amphibia; order Anura; family Bufonidae; genus Bufo; species Bufo bufo. Next base: position 1,298,507 of record NC_053399.1, on the reverse strand, counting down.
GCAGATGGGACCATGGTCTCTGCACTTACAGCACAGGGGGTAGGGACAGTCGGTCCTGTCCCCAGCAACAGGGCTGTTTAGCCAAAGGGGAGACAGTCGGTCTCCCCCTCCAACAACCAGACTCCAACCAGGCTTCTTCCGTGATATCGCTGGCACCAGGGCAGAGTACCGCTGATCCCTGCCCACAAAGCAACCTCCACTCCAAGCCAGGGAGCAACACAGAGACCGGGAGTACCAGCTACCAACATAACCTTGGTGGACTCACTGGACAGAGACAGGCTACCAAATTTAACAGGTCCAGTATTTGGTTGTGGGTGGGCTGCCAGACTAACTCAGGTACCGACCGGCGTGAGGTCGGGTATCTGGTTAGTCTTCCCTGGGAGGGGGAGATGTGTGGCAAAAATAACCTCGCCACTGGGTTTTGGAGGGGCCTGGTTGCCAGCCTCTTGCCCCAGGATTATGGGCCCTCTCATCAGCCCATGCAAAACTTAAACCCCATGGCGACTTGACTGTGTTTTTGGCATCTGAGCGCTCAGATCCAAGCCATATGGGGACATGTGGGGTTTTGAGGTGTGTGACAGAACCATCTGTCTTTGCAATTGTATTTTGTTATGTGAGGATACCCAGATAGCTAATTTTATTGTATTTGTGTATTCTGAGTGCCATTCACCTAATGATATGCACTCAGACTTGAGCTATCTGGGAATATGTTAAATGTCTGTGTTTGCTGTGAGGGTGTGACATTGTGTGTTTGGGTGGTGATTTCTGTCCTGTTGTATCCACATGTGTATTGGTGATTTCCCTTTGTCCTGAGAGATAATTGAACTACTCGGGTGTCTCCAGGGCAGAGAGGAGGAAACCATGATGCATTGTGGGGATGTGTTGTGTCTGTGTATCCTGAGTGCTACGTATCTGTCCTGTGTCACAGTCTTCATTCTGGTCCCCTAGGGGCGTGTCCACCAAATGGGGACCTGCATAAATACGGGCGGGTAGCCCTCAATAAAGTGTTCCTGTTTTAACCCTCAAAGTGAAGTGTCGTCTCATTCTTTGGGGGGGGGGGGGGGGGGGTTTATTGTATGCTGTCCCAGTTTGACTGCTAGGAGTTTAAACCTATTCGTATGGTTTCCTATTCAACTGTCTACAGCATTCATATGCTTGAGAGGATTTATATTCTTCTTTGGTTCGGTGATTGTGGTGTCTGCCAGAGTGCTTGGAAACCTCAGGAAACGCTAGTAGCATCCATCAACGGAGGTACTCAGTCGGGGTGCCAGGTGATCCGTTACATTGTTGGCAAGCAGTGGGATGGCGTCCTGGTGTGAGAGGAACACAGGAATTATTATGGAGCGGCATAGAACCAGCGAGTCCCTGGACAACGCTCGAGGTAGAAATTGAATTTAACCTGGAGGTTACAGAACCTCTGGGCACCACTGGTCAAGCCAATAGGAGAGGCAACCAGGTTGGACTGCAGAGAGAGCACCCGACAAGAGATGTGGGAAGAAACCCTAGAAGGTGTCCAGCGAGGTGAGCGTCTTCCCAGCAAGGAGCAGCAATTACAAGCCAGAGTGGCCCTACGGATAGCTATGCTGGGAGAACAGGCTCAGGAGGAATTAGTGATGCAACTTAATTCAGTGGCATCGAGGCAACTGGGTCTCGATGATGCATACCAAGCGCTACGTTGGTACGCGGTTCAGCGGGTTCCCGGAATGGCCAAATTTGACAAACCCGAGGGCAAGGATTATAATGGCCCTGGCTTATTATGGGGGACCTTTGCAGAACCGGAATTTGGGAGTGCGACAGAGTCATGGCTTTGGGACATATTTGACTACAGAGAGGCTGTGCTGGATCTCCCTATGGCCGAAGACCTAAGGCCAGACCTGATTGAACTGGCTGTCCAGGAATGGGAACTGGAGCAGGATTACCAGCACAGCCTATACCCTGCAAGTACCACCAGAGCAGTGGGAGATCGAACAGAATTATGCGGACTTATATGATCAAGTGACACCGCCTGTCTCTAACCTGATGGGGCTTATGGACTGTACACCATTGGGAGCGTTGAGTTTCGTTCCCCCTCCCAACAACTAAGCCCGTCATCAGGAGACCTGCATTCGGTACCTCCTACTCCCCAACCAGCCCCAGAAATTAGGGACCTTATTGACTGGTCCGGGGAAGACCCACAGATGGCAGGTGGAGATGGGACTGCGGTCTCTCTACCGGCCCTACAGGGATGCTGGGCAGTTGGCCCAGATCCCCAGCGGCAGAATATTTCACCAGGAGGGGAGAATCTCGTTCCCCCTCCCCAGCGGCAGCCTAGCCCACCAAGGGGAGACAGTAAGCCCCACAACAGTACAGATGGGACCGTAGTCTCTGCACCTACACCACTGGGGATAGGGACAGTCTGTCCTGGTCCCCAACAGCAAGACAAAGTATTGGAAGGGGAGACAGTCGTTTTTCCCCTACAACAAGAGAGGATGTCGCAGGGAGATGAGCCTGTTACCTCCTCTCCCCACTGGCAGTCTACGGTTCAGGGAGAGGAGCCTGTTACCCCCTCTCCCCAGCGGCTGAAAGTGTGTAAGGGAGAGGAGTTTGTTACCCCCTCTCCCCAACGGCAGCCTAGCCCACCAAGGGGAGACAGTAAGCCCCACAACAGTGCAGATGGGACTGTAGTCTCTGTACCTGCACCACTGGAGATATGGACAGTCTGTCCTGGTCCACAACAACAGGACAATGTATTGGAAGGAGAGGCAGTCTGTTTTCCCCTACATCAAGGGAGGATGTCGCAGAGAGAGGAGCCTGTTACCCTTTCCCCCCAGCAACAGCTTTGTTCCACCAGGGGAGAGGGCACCCTGGTTACCTTCCCCCCAAGCCATGGATCTACAACTGGGCACAATTGGCAGGGGGCCATAGGGACAACTACACCCTTGGAGAAAGGCCGGCTGACTATCAGAGCCCCAGACCGACTGGAGGTCTAGAGTCTGGATAGCCTCAATGGGAAAGGGGAGAAATGTGGCGGAACCCGCCTCGCCACTGGGCATTGGAGAGGCCTGGCTACCCGCCTCCTACCTGCTGACTATGGCCCCTGGTGAATTTGTACGTTTGAATGCAATATTTGGGCATAGTTATATAAGTTCATGTATTTTTCTGTCTTTGGAATTTTGTTGTATGTTATGTGAGGGTAGTGTCCAGCAGTATTGATCCCTTTAAAACTTAACTTTTACTTCATAAATTATAAAATACTACCACCGTGGTGGTTCACCAGTGAAAAATAATGAAAATAAACAACAATAATATACGATATAAAGTGCTCCTCGGAGCCAGCTCTTGATACACTGGTCAGGTGGTGAGTGAACATAGGGCAGCTAAAGGGAGCAGTGGGTAGACCTATCCTCTCCCTATGCTCACCCTGACTGAAACCTCAGCCCAGGGACGTCCCCTGATGGTGGAGACTCCCTGTCCTCGTGCCTGGGCTGACTGCCCTGCGTTTACCCTCCTCTCCAACAATAGACAAAATGCTCCCCAGGAAGCTGACGGGTGTAGTAGTGCGTCCCTGGTAATAGATTACCCTGAGGGACACCGATGGATAGTCATAGACCAAATCATTAAAAGGTGAACATAATAGGTATCACCTATATACATGCCAAACCAAGCACAGGGGTATCATGCGGTACGTTCCCAGTCTGGTTCGCATAAGCCCCTAGGCGTTTCCCCTATTCCTAGGTTCATCAGGGGGCATTCACGGTCAGGGATACAACCATCATACATAACAGGATATATCAGATATACTTAGGATATATTAGAGGACACAGGACCAGAGACGCAGATGATGATATGCATAGGACCAAGGGACCAATTTGATATGTCCCACCTGTAGAAAATAAAAACAGTATAAATATGGGTGCTACATATGAACTATATCCTAGACCTCCTGTAGATCAGCACTTATTGTCCTGTGCATTCAGGAGGCTAGAGGGCCCAAAGAGATAGGGGCCAGTACTTCACCCAAGAAGCTGTAGGCAAGCAATATGCATATCCTATAAAGCACATTGCATGCCATAATAATCATTTTCAGCTATTGGTACATGGTCCTTACTTACATTTGAGCTGCGTCCCTGTAGCGTCCTGTTCCCCCTAGCATTCACACTCCCTCTAGTTTCCCTATATATCCACTCACCAGCTGTTCGAATTTCGCGCTAATTAGCGCGTCCAGTAGATCGTAACAGGAGGTAAGGCGTCACGGCCGGCGTCACTGCCGGTCCATGCGTCGCATGCATATGTGGCCACCCATCCCTATAATGGATGGAAGCATTTCTTCCGTCTCCATACGTCACCTGGTGCAGATGAAACGCACCGAGCGTCCACATCCGGTTAGGTGGAACGCATCATCGCGTCACTTCCGGTCCGTGCGACGCCTATGTTAGGTGAAACGCACGGAGCGGCCACATCCGGTCCTGTGGAACGCATCGCCGCATCACATCCGCTCCACAGGGCGTCCCATTTACAGTGCATCAGAATCCTATGTCACAGGGGACAGCCCCCAGAACCCAGGCGACGCTGTATGAACATATATTTGCAGAAGCAATCACATATACTCTTGGTAAGGTGCAGGGGAATAGGGTGTGAGTGGTGATACATGGATATTCATTATCATATTTTTCACTTGGGTCTAATCCCTACGATAAAGATTTTTACTTGGGTGTATTCCCTGTGATAAAGGTGACACCTAGGGCACATAAAACATATGTGCAAACTGGATACAAAGTGTATCCTGTTTATTTTTGTCTTGGCCATGATGGATTTACCGAATTCGCGTGATTTTTGACCATAGAGATAAGGGAACCATGTAAACATAGAGCCACCCCCCCCCCCCCCCCCCCCGTAGATCACAAAAAACAGGAGAAAGTGAGTCTCTCGTTAATCCCGAGTGGCGCCTGGGATCTAAAGCGGTGAATCCAGACGCATTCTTTCTGAAGGATTTTCCGGTCCCAGTCTCCACCCCTTGGTGATAATGGGATGGTTTCAAGGACCGAAAATCGCAGACAGCTGGGATCGCCACCATGAACGTCAATTACGTGTGACGCGACGGGTGTGATTTTTTTTCTTAACCACGTCGTTCACATGTTCACAGATCCGACGCCTGACCTCTCTTATGGTTTTGCCTATATAGTCCATAGGGCAAGGGCATTGGCATATGTATACCACACCCTTGCTCCTACAGTTGTAAAAATCCCTAATTTTATAGGCTTGACCGGTGACTGAGCATGTAATTGATTTTACAGTGGAGATAAAAGCACATGCTTTACAGGAGCCACACTTAAACATACCGCAAGGTTTGCGGTCCAACCAGGTCCCTACCCCACTTGGTGTGGTGTAGTGGCTGTGGACCAAGCGGTCTCTTAGGCTCCTCCCCCGCCTATAGGTAACACTAGGCTGCTTCGTCAGTACAGGGTCCATGTGAAGAATTGGCCAGTATCTTTTCAGAACTGACATTACCTCTATATTTGCACAGTCAAATACAGATATCAGGCGTATCAGTTGTTGTCCGCTCTGCGTCTTAGGTTTGGGAACAAGGAGCTCGGTACGCTCCCTGCTGAGGGCGTTATGGAAAGCACCCCCAAGAACCGTTTGGGGGTAGCCCCTCTCCCTGAATCTCATCTGTAGCCTCTTGGCTTCAATGTGGAACGCTTCACCCTCAGAGCAATTTCTCCGGGTCCTCAAATATTGGCCCCTTGGTATACCGCGTTTAAGCGGTGTCGGGTGGTGGCTCTCCCAATGTAGCAACGAGTTGGTCGCGGTGTCCTTTCTGAACATGTTGGCAACCAGTTTTTCTCCCTCCCTAGTTACCCGCACGTCCAGGAAAGGGATGGAGTAAGGATCGAACTCAAAGGTGAACCGCAACCCAACATCGTTGCAATTGAGAGACCCGACGAACTCCCGGAGCTCCTCTGACCCACCTTTCCAAATCACGAAGATGTCATCTATATAGCGTGTCCAGAAGGTGATCTTCTCAGACCACCAGGTCACAGCATCTGGAAACACGCAAGTGTCCTCCCACCAGCCCAGGAAGAGGTTGGCATACGTAGGTGCACAAGGGCTCCCCATTGCCGTCCCCCTGAGCTGGTGGTAGAACCGTGAATTGAAAAGAAAGAAATTGTGGGTCAGAGTGAACTCCAGGAGTCTGAGGGTGAAGATGTTATGTGCTCCACAATGGATATCCCTTGTCTTTAGATAGTACTCTGCGGCAAAAAGCCCCTTGTTATGTGGGATAGAACTGTATAAAGCCTCGACGTCTATACTGGCCAATATAAAGTCCTGGTCAACATTGATCGCGTCGATCTTGCTGAGGAAGTCCATCGTGTCCCTCGTATAAGAGGGTAAAGACACGACGAACTCCCTCAGCACACGATCAACGTAGACGCCGCAGTTCTGTGTAAGGGAGTTAATCCCAGAGACAATGGGGCGTCCCTTAAGGGGTGTAATACCCTTGTGGATTTTTGGTAGTCCATAGAAGGTAGCGATGGTAGAATGAGCTGGAAGAAGAAAGTCGTACTCAGCCGCCGAAATCAATTTGTCTGTCAGAGCATCCGTCAGGATGACTTTAAGATCCTCATAGAAAGTATCCGAGGGATTCCTCTCTAATACCCTGTATCCCTCCCTGTCTTTCAAGAGGTCTACACACATCGTCTGGTAAGCTGCATGATCGAGAATAACCAGATTCCCACCCTTATCAGATGACTTGATAATAATGGATTTATCTTTCTCCAGGGCAGTAAGTGCTGACATCTCTGCTCGAGACAAATTGAAGTGGCGGGGAGACATCCCCTCTAATTTCTCAAGCTCATTCGTCACCATCTGCATGAAGATGTCCACACACTCATAATTCATGGGTGGGGGCATCTTCCTGCTAGTGGGCCTGAGGTTGGTGAATGGTCCCTGTCCTGGGCACCGACTACCCTCCTCCCCCAATTCACAGAGAGAATACAGTGAAGAAATGTCGCCCTCACTCAAACCAAGTCTGGCGCAGGTTTGTCTGTCATTGTCCCTAAAGAATTTATGCCACTTGAGTCGTCTAGTGAACAGACTCAAGTCCTTGATCCACGTAAACAGGCAAAAGTTGGTGGTGGGTACAAAAGAGAGGCCCTTACTTAGTACACTAAGTTCAAGTGTACTAAGTGTCCGTGATGTTAGGTTAATGACCTGCAGACCTCCCTTCAAGCCCTGTCGGTTTTGTTCCTCTCCCGCAGATGGTAAGGGACCTGGCTTTTCTCTAAAAAAGAGGCAGATGTAGACGAAGAGGGATGTGATGGCGGAAAGCTGTTGGATGAAGCAGCGATTAGATGAGATGATGAACCAGAGGGATAGGATGCCGGACCAGAGGAGTAGTTGACCCCTCCTGTGTGGCCCCTCCCGCCAGTACCTCCCTTCTGCCATCGTCGTCTACCCCTTCTCCCAGTCTGTGTTGTACCTCTGCCCCTATATGTCCCAGCCGATAGTTCAGTGTCGGAGGAGTCCACTTCGGATGTGGACACCTCAGACACCAAAGGTACGGTACTGGTAGATTGTTGTATATAGGCCCTGTTCTCTCTGAATTCAGAGAGATCACGCAGAAATTGTCTGTGCTTTCTCTCTTTGATAACAGTTTGAAATCTTTCAACAGACTCTTGGAGGGAGGCCTCCCGTCTAGAGAAGTCAGGATCGTCCTTATATGTGAGGGCAACCTCAATTTGTTCTTGAAGACTAGTGGATGTTTTGTCAAACATCAGTTTCTCCTCATCAAGGAGGATTTGCATAAGGCTAAGTGAACTAGATGTTAATTGTTCCTCCCACCTAGTTGTCAAAGATGGTGACGCGATACGTTCCGCCGGTCTCACTTGGAGACGAAGGGTATTACACCCCTTAAGGGACGCCCCATTGTCTCTGGGATTAACTCCCTTACACAGAACTGCGGCGTCTACGTTGATCATGTGCTGAGGGAGTTCGTCGTGTCTTTACCCTCTTATACGAGGGACACGATGGACTTCCTCAGCAAGATCGACGCGATCAATGTTGACCAGGACTGTATATTGGCCAGTATAGACGTCGAGGCTTTATACAGTTCTATCCCACATAACAAGGGGCTTTTTGCCGCAGAGTACTATCTAAAGACAAGGGATATCCATTGTGGAGCACATAACATCTTCACCCTCAGACTCCTGGAGTTCACTCTGACCCATAATTTCTTTCTTTTCAATTCACGGTTCTACCACCAGCTCAGGGGGACGGCAATGGGGAGCCCTTGTGCACCTACGTATGCCAACCTCTTCCTGGGCTGGTGGGAGGACACTTGCGTGTTTCCAGATGCTGTGACCTGGTGGTCTGAGAAGATCACCTTCTGGACACGCTATATAGATGACATCTTCGTGATTTGGAAAGGTGGGTCAGAGGAGCTCCGGGAGTTCGTCGGGTCTCTCAATTGCAACGATGTTGGGTTGCGGTTCACCTTTGAGTTCGATCCTTACTCCATCCCTTTCCTGGACGTGCGGGTAACTAGGGAGGGAGAAAAACTGGTTGCCAACATGTTCAGAAAGGACACCGCGACCAACTCGTTGCTACATTGGGAGAGCCACCACCCGACACCGCTTAAACGCGGTATACCAAGGGGCCAATATTTGAGGACCCGGAGAAATTGCTCTGAGGGTGAAGCGTTCCACATTGAAGCCAAGAGGCTACAGATGAGATTCAGGGAGAGGGGCTACCCCCAAACGGTTCTTGGGGGTGCGTTCCATAACGCCCTCAGCAGGGAGCGTACCGAGCTCCTTGTTCCCAAACCTAAGACGCAGAGCGGACAACAACCGATACGCCTGATATCTGTATTTGACTGTGCAAATATAGAGGTAATGTCAGTTCTGAAAAGATACTGGCCAATTCTTCACATGGACCCTGACCTGAAGGATGTACTGACGAAGCAGCCTAGTGTTACCTATAGGCGGGGGAGGAGCCTAAGAGACCGCTTGGTCCACAGCCACTACACCACACCAAGTGGGGTAGGGACCTGGTTGGACCGCAAACCTTGCGGTATGTTTAAGTGTGGCTCCTGTAAAGCATGTGCTTTTATCTCCACTGTAAAATCAATTACATGCTCAGTCACCGGTCAAGCCTATAAAATTAGGGATTTTTACAACTGTAGGAGCAAGGGTGTGGTATACATATGCCAATGCCCTTGCCCTATGGACTATATAGGCAAAACCATAAGAGAGGTCAGGCGTCGGATCTGTGAACATGTGAACGACGTGGTTAAGAAAAAAATCACACCCGTCGCGTCACACGTAATTGACGTTCATGGTGGCGATCCCAGCTGTCTGCGATTTTCGGTCCATGAAACCATCCCATTATCACCAAGGGGTGGAGACTGGGACCGGAAAATCCTTCAGAAAGAATGCGTCTGGATTCACCGCTTTAGATCCCAGGCGCCACTCGGGATTAACGAGAGACTCACTTTCTCCTGTTTTTTGTGATCTACGGGGGGGTGGCTCTATGTTTACATGGTTCCCTTATCTCTATGGTCAAAAATCACGCGAATTCAGTAAATCCATCATGGCCAAGACAAAAATAAACAGGATACACTTTGTATCCAGTTTGCACATATGTTTTATGTGCCCTAGGTGTCACCTTTATCACAGGGAATACACCCAAGTAAAAATCTTTATCGTAGGGATTAGACCCGTGAAAAATACGATAATGAATATCCATGTATCACCACTCACACCCTATTCCCCTGCCCCTTACCAAGAGTATATGTGATTGCTGCTGCAAATATATGTTCATACAGCGTCGCCTGGGTTCTGGGGGCTGTTCCCTGTGACATAGGATTCTGATGCACTGTAAATGGGACGCCCTGTGGAGCGGATGTGACGCGGCGATGCGTTCCACAGGACCGGATGTGGCCGCTCCGTGCGTTTCACCTAACATAGGCGTCGCACGGACCGGAAGTGACGCGATGATGCGTTCCACCTAACCGGATGTGGACGCTCGGTGCGTTTCATCTGCACCAGGTGACGTATGGAGACGGAAGAAATGCTTCCATCCATTATAGGGATGGGTGGCCACATATGCATGCGACGCATGGACCGGCAGTGACGCCGGCCGTGACGCCTTACCTCCTGTTACGATCTACTGGACGCGCTAATTAGCGCGAAATTCGAACAGCTGGTGAGTGGATATATAGGGAAACTAGAGGGAGTGTGAATGCTAGGAGGAACAGGACGCTACAGGGACGCAGCTCAAATGTAAGTAAGGACCATGTACTAATAGCTGAAAATGATTATTATGGCATGCAATGTGCTTTATAGGATATGCATATTGCTTGCCTACAGCTTCTTGGGTGAAGTACTGGCCCCTATCTCTTTGGGCCCTCTAGCCTCCTGAATGCACAGGACAATAAGTAAGTGCTGATCTACAGGAGGTCTAGGATATATTTCATTTGTAGCACCCATATTTATACTGTTTTTATTTTCTACAGGTGGGACATATCAAATTGGTCCCTTGGTCCTATGCATATCATCATCTGCGTCTCTGGTCCTGTGTCCTCTAATATATCCTAAGTATATCTGATATATCCTGTTATGTATGATGGTTGTATCCCTGACCGTGAATGCCCCCTGATGAACCTAGGAATAGGGGAAACGCGTAGGGACTTATGCGAACCAGCCTGGGAACGTACCGCATGATACCCCTGTGCTTGGTTTGGCATGTATATAGGTGATACCTATTAGGTTCACCTTTTAATGATTTGGTCTATGACTATCCATCGGTGTCCCTCAGGGTAATCTATTACCAGGGACGCACTACTACACCTGTCAGCTTCCTGGGGAGCATTTTGTCTATTGTTGGAGAGGAGGGTAAACGCAGGGCAGTCAGCCCAGGCACGAGGACAGGGAGTCTCCACCATCAGGGGATGTCCCTGGGCTGAGGTTTCAGTCAGGGTGAGCATAGGGAGAGGATAGGTCTACCCACTGCTCCCTTTAGCTGCCCTATGTTCACTCACCACCTGACCAGTGTATCAAGAGCTGGCTCCCAGGAGCACTTTATATCGTATATTATTGTTGTTTATTTTCATTATTTTTCACTGGTGAACCACCACGGTGGTAGTATTTTATAATTTATGAAGTAAAAGTTAAGTTTTAAAGGGATCAATACTGCTGGACACTACTTTACTCTATGATCCTTTCTCATTAATTCTTATTGATTTAGCTGGACACTCGTTATGTGAGGGTACCCAGATAGCTAATTTTATTGTATTCGTGTATTCTGAGTGCCATTCACCTAATGATATGCACTCAGACTTGAGCTATCTGGGAATATGTTAAATGTCTGTGTTTACTGTAAGGGTTGTGACATTGGGTGTTTGGGTGGTGATTTCTGTCCTGTTGTCCCCACATGTGTATTGGCGATTTCCCTTTGTCCTGAGAGATAATTGAATTGCTCCTCGGGTGTCTCCAGGGCAGAGAGGAGGAAACCAAGATGCATTGTGGGGATGTGTTGTGTCTGTGTATCCTGAGTGCTACGTATCTGTCCTGTGTCACAGTCTTCCTTCTGGTCCCCTAGGGGTGTGTCCACCAGATGGGGACCTGCATAAATACGGGCGGGTATCCCTCAATAAAGTGTTCCTGTTTTAACCCTCAAGGTGAAGTGTCGTCTCATTCTTGGGGGAGGATTTATTGCATGCTGTTCCAGTTTGACTGCTAGGAGTGTAAACCTATTCGTATGGTTTCCTATTCAACTGTCTACAGCATTCATATGCTTGAGAGGATTTATAGGCTTTTTCGGTTCGGTGATGGTGGTGTCTGCCAGAGTGCTTGGAAACCTCAGGAAACGCTAGGAGCATCCATCAACGGAGGTACTCAGTCGGATTGCCAGGTGATCCGTTACACCCTTCATATATACAGTGTACGCCCCTCTATACTCCTCATATATACAGTGTACGCCCCTCTATACTCCTCATATATAGTGTACACCCCTCTATACTCCTCAGATATACAGTGTACACCCCTCTATACTCCTCATATACAGTGTACACCCCTCTATACTCCTCAGATATACAGTGTACACCCCTCTATACTCCTCATATATACAGTGTACACCCCTCTATACTCCTCATATATACAGTGTACACCCCTCTATACCCCTCATATATACAGTGTACTCCCCTCTATACTCCTCATATATACAGTGTACGCCCCTCTATACTCCTGATATATACAGTGTACACCCCTCTATACCCCTCATATATACAGTGTACACCCCTCTATACCCCTCATATATACAGTGTACACCCCTCTCTACTCCTCATATATACAGTGTACACCCCTCTATACTCCTCATATACAGTGTACACCCCTCTATACTCCTCAGATATACAGTGTACACCCCTCTATACTCGTCAGATATACAGTGTACACCCCTCTATACCCCTCATATATACAGTGTACACCCCTCTATACTCCTCATATACAGTGTACACCCCTCTATACTCCTCAGATATACAGTGTACACCCCTCTATACTCCCCATATATACAGTGTACACCCCTCTATACCCCTTCATATATACAGTGTACACTCCTCTATACCCCTTCATATATACATCTCCAAATACTGTACGTGCCTGTTGTATGTGTGCGGTCTCAGTAGTGGTGAGATCTCGCGGGATGAGCAGGTCTGTGCATTATGTGCAGTCTATTATTGCGGTGGTCACTTCCACCCTGTGATTGGGGAACAGACCCCCCGTCTTTCCTTCTCTGGGCAGTGTGTGCAGAGGACATGGTGGATGGTGTCTCTGGGACCTTTGCACCGACCACTGCTGGTAATGAATTATTTACAGGTCTGCCCTTGTGTCCTGCCGCCTTCGTGTGCCTGGGAGGTGATAGGTTCTGGCACGAGCGGCTCGTTTGGAGCTAGGCTGTGATTAATCCCTTTTATTCATGTCTTCACATGAGGTGTTATGGACCCTCCTGACATTAAGATGGCCACTCTCAGGCCTGTAGCCTGTAGTACACGCGGTGAGTACACTGAGGGCCTATTCACACATCAGTCAGTCACGTCCGGGTTCTGCATAAACAGCACATGGCTCAATTGATTTTAATGTGTTTAGTGACATATTGTTTTAGGCCAGTGGGAGGGATGGAGGCAGGCGCTACCTTGGTCCATCTTATGAATCAAAAACACTCCCATTCAGAACCCAGAAGACAAAACCAACATGACAAAACAAAAATGAGAAAATCTAGATGACAGTTGACAGAACCCAGAAGACAGAATTGGTATCTACCCCTTCCTGGCAGGCACAGCCCCTGGCATACTCACTCCTCCAGCTGTTCTGTGGTCTGCGCCCGTTGGTATCTCTCCCTAGTGTGCAAAACACTCACACATGGGCAGACCCAACTCCAATGGTCAATCATCCCACTGTCTCCTGCAGCTTTCACATCGTCCATTAGGAAACAGAAATTCACCAGCATCTTCATGAATAGATGTCTCTTAATGCAGCTTCCACTTCATACACAAATTATAAACACCCTCAGGGGATTTATTAAATGAAATTTTTAAATCTGCTATATGATCAAAGAACAAAGCCTTGCCAATATTGCCATCAGCAATATTAGAGCATGCAAATGTCTCCCGTCTCTTCAGTATAGCCTTTACACATGCACTACTCACAAAAAAAAGTCCAGGATATTTGTCTTGTGGGTGAAATTTCCAGATGACTCTAAAATGCCCTCTAACCTTTACAGGAGAACTTCATGTGACTTTATCTAACCTTCTGAATCCACATGTCCAACTGTTCAGTGTTTCAGGACTTTTTGCACAGCTGAACGGCAAAATTCACAACAGGTGTTTGATCCATGAATCGTCCAATAACTTTCCCATTCAATTAGAATTGGTATTGAACAGTCTTCCTCATCATGCTGCTCACATTCTGACATCATGAGACCAAGATGACACCTAACAATTGATGAACAGTACCTCGTCATTGCGAGGCTTCAAGCAGGATGTTCTCAGACGGAAGTGGCCCCTGAACTTAGAGTGTCACAGAGAGTCATCAGCAGGTTGTATCAGAGATACAGAGACTGGAAGAGTCCGAGAAAGGCAGAGAAGTGGATGTCCTGTGGACACATCCCACACTGATGACCCCTTCATTGTGAACAATGCCCTGTGGAACCGGATGATGAAAGCCACACAACTCCAGGCACATTTAAGAGAGGCCATTGGAAACCGTTTACATCAGCGTGGTCTGCGTGCTAGATGACCTCCAAGGGTACCTGACCGCACCACCAGGCACAGGCGTCATCGTCTTGTTATCTACGCTGGACGAGGGACCAGTGGCCTCAGTGCTGTTCACTGATTAAAGGAGATTCACGCTGAGCAGAAATAATGGCCGCTAACGATGTTGGAGACGTCACAGAGAGCGCTCTGCATCAGCCACTGTGGTCACCAGAAGAGCCTTTGGTGGTGGTGGTGTTTCTGTGTGGGCAGGTGTGTCTAGTCAGTACAGAACTGCCCTACACTGTGAAGGGTCCAGACTACCTGAAGTACATCATTACTCCAGTCATTGCGCCACTGCAGGAACAACACCGGCCTAATGTCATCTTCATGGAGGACAATGCGCCAGCTCATCGAAGTCACATCATTAGGGAACGGCTACTGGGGAGACTGGGGAACCTCAAATGGGGTGGCCTGCACTTTCTCCAGACCTGAACCCATTGAAAACCTAAGGGATCAGCTGAGTCACCATGTAGAGGCTCATAACTCTGTACCTCAGAACCTCAATGACCTGAGGGCTGCCTTTCAAGAAGAGTGGGGTGCCATGCCTCAGAGGACAATAAGTCGCCTTGTGAACAGCAGGAGACGTCGTTGTCAAGCTGGAATTGATGCTCAAGGCCACATGACAAATTCTTGAGACGCTGACATTTTGTGGCAGTATACCCAGCACTGGTGTTGGCTTCTGTGTCAGTAAATTGTCTGAGATGAGGAAATCCTCATTGCTGCTTCTACTTAAATATCCGACTTTCCGGATAAAATATCAGTGGAGACGGAACTTTTTACATTTTCCATAATTTTCACCTGAAAGCCAAATATCCCTATTATGTGAGTAGTGTATATTAGAATTGCTTGCTCTTTAAGAGGTCAGGTCACTTTAGTTGCACTTTAATCCTTACACCGCTATGTAATTGAGCTTGCAACATATGAGACCAGAAGATTCCAGGATCCTGGGAAAATATCAGGTAACCATCAGGGCAGCGGGAGAGTCCAAAGTGTGACACTGCAGTAAACAGGTGACTGGTATTCTGGAGGTGTAGTGACAGATGGGTGTGAGAGGCTGTAGTATATAGCACAGGTAACTGGTATTCTGGAGGTGTAGTGATAAATAGCTGTGATGGGCAGTGGTGTATAGTACAGGTGACTGGTATTCTGGAGGTGCAGTGATAGATGGATATGATGGGCTGTAGTGTATAGCACAGGTAACTGGTATTCTGGAGGTGTAGTGATATTAGGTGTGATGGGCTGTAGTGTATAGTACAGGTGACTGGTATTCTGGAGGTTTAGTGATAGATGGGTATGATGGGCTGTAATGTATAGCACAGGTGACTGGTATTCTGGAGGTGTAGTGATATTAGGTGTGATGGGCTGTAATGTATAGCACAGGTAACTGGTATTCTGGAGGTGTAGTGATAAATAGCTGTGATGGGCTGTAATGTATAGTACAGGTGACTGGTATTCTGGAGGTGCAGTGATAGATGGGTATGATGGGCTGTAATGTATAGCACAGGTAACTGGTATTCTGGAGGTGTAGTGATATTAGGTGTGATGGGCTGTAATGTATAGTACAGGTGACTGGTATTCTGGAGGTGTAGTGATATTAGGTGTGATGGGCTGTAGTGTATAGTACAGGTGACTGGTATTCTGGAGGTGTAATGATAGATGGGTGTGAAGGGTTGTAGTGTATAGTACAGGTGACTGGTATTCTGGAGGTGTAGTGATATATGGGTGTGATGGGCTGTAGTGTATAGTTCAGGTAACTGGTATTTTGGAGGTGTAGTGATATTAGGTGTGATGGGCTGTAATGTATAGTACAGGTGACTGGTATTCTGGAGGTGTAATGATAGATGGGTGTGAAGGGTTGTAGTGTATAGTTAGTACAGGTGACTGGTATTCTGGAGGTGTAGTGATAGATGGGTGTGATGGGCAGTGGTGTATAGTACAGGTGACTGGTATTCTGGAGGTGTAGTGATAGATGGGTGTGATGGGCAGTGGTGTATAGTACAGGTGACTGTTATTCTGGAGGTGTAGTGATAGATGGGTGTGATGGGCAGTGGTGTATAGTTCAGGTGACTGGTATTCTGGAGGTGTAGTGATAGATGGGTGTGATGGGCAGTGGTGTATAGTACAGGTGACTGTTATTCTGGAGGTGTAGTGATAGATGGGTGTGATGGGCTGTAGTGTATAGTACAGGTGACTGGTATTCTGGAGGTGTAGTGATAGATGGGTGTGATGGGCAGTGGTGTATAGTACAGGTGACTGTTATTCTGGAGGTGTAGTGATAGATGGGTGTGATGGGCTGTAGTGTATAGTACAGGTGACTGGTATTCTGGAGGTGTAGTGATAGATGGGTGTGATGGGCAGTGGTGTATAGTACAGGTGACTGTTATTCTGGAGGTGTAGTGATAGATGGGTGTGATGGGCAGTGGTGTATAGTACAGGTGACTGGTATTCTGGAGGTGTAGTGATAGATGGGTGTGATGGGCTGTACTCTATTGTAGAAGTGACTGATTTTCTGGAGAGACTGTGGTACAGGGGTGTGATGAGCTGTTATATATGTATTTTCCCCTTATGTAATGTGTGCCGCTTATTACAAGTTTGTTCTGATTCATCTATTCCATCTAATGTATGTTGGTTTTAAGCTCTCCTAATGCATAGTTGTATGTTTCTCTGATGTCATGTGTTGTGGTCCTGTGCTTAAAGCAATTCCCTATATAAGCAGCACCCCTCTTATTTTATACAGGTTTCGAGATTCTGGGAGACTATGAGCCTCTTGCTTTCTGCTGCTTTTACTCTCTTTTTGGCCTTTTTGCCTGGTGACTGTTCTTTGGACTCATTTGCTTCCCGTAATGTTAAGTCCACCTCACCTTCGACTTTGGCAATGCCCAGCATATCCTGTCATACAATCTATGGTATAGTGTTTGATGCAGGCAGCACTGGGACACGAATCCACATCTACAAGTTCCATCAAAGTGATGCAGGTAAGTGCTGCCACCATCTATCCTCCTCAAGCCTGTGGTATGTTATCATCCTTGTGTGCTCCATGTTTTAGGGTCTCCCCTGGAGCTGGATGGAGAGATCTTTGAGTCTGTGAAGCCAGGACTTTCTGCTTTTGCTGGGGAGCCTGAAAGGGTGAGCTGGATCTCATTAGAGGGGAACATTGAGGAGGTGGAAATGTCCGATGATAACTCTGAAATACTATAACTTTCTGTCTTGTGCTCCATTTTAGCTGGTATTCTGGAGGTTTACTGACAAATGAATGTAATGGACTGAAGTGTATAGCACAGGTGACTGGTATTCTGGAGGTGTAGTGACAGATGGGTGTGATGGGATGTAGTGCATAGTACAGGTGACTGGTATTCTGGTGGTGTAGTGATAGATGGGTGTGATGGGCTGTAGTGTATAGTAGGGGTGACTGGTATTCTGGTGGTGTAGTGATAGATGGGTGTAACTGATCACCTGGCACCCCTAGACTGAGTACCTCCGTTGACTGATGCTCCTAGCGTTTCCTGAGGTTTCCAAGCACTCTGGCAGACACCACAATCACCGAACCGAACCAGCATATAAATCCTCTTCAAGCATATGAATGCTGTAGACAGTTGAATAGGAAACCATACGAATAGGTTTACACTCCTAGCAGTCAAACTGGGACAGCATGCAATCAATCCTCCCCCAATAATGAGACGACACTTCACCTTGAGGGTTAAAACAGAAACTGACTTTATTTAGACACAGCACACTACTTTAAACTCCCCAACAGCCTCATATACATACAATAGGGTACCTAGAGGACTCTGGTACAAGGAAGGGTGGGGGCCAGACAATAGCAAGGGCTGATGGGAGATGGAGGAGGGACAGAGCAGCTGGTTTAAACTGGTGTTTCAGTGTCCCTGCGACAACACCCTGCCGGGGAACAATGGGTCAGGAAAAAGGGGGAGGAGAAGAGGCACAGAACAACAATGCCTGTAACATGCAAACATTACAGTAAGAGCAAGATATATACAGTCCACAACACACAGCAATACAATTTATGGTTCAATTTGTTTTTATTGAAAACCGAATAAATTTGAATATATGCATTATAAGAAAGTTACAGAATCACATATCAAATCAGCGTACAGTAGTAAAATCAACAATCATCAATACCAGATGAAAGAAAAAAGGAGGGGGAGACAAGACAAAGGATCAAGGGGGGAGGGGCAAGGAGAGGAGGGAGGGGGAGGGATTGGACTAGTAGTCCAGACAAGATTTATTTGCAACCAGACTAGGCAAAATAAGTTAAGTAGTAGAACCTGAGGACAACCAACCCGAGAAACCTGCTGATGCACGGAACTGGTACCAGGCCTCCCATTGTTTAGAGTGAGCAACTCCAAGACCCTGGTCTTCGGCACCCAGCTCTTCCAGGCGTGCCAGAGAATCCAAAGCTCCAACCCAAGTGATTCTGAGGGGGCTATCTGTTGAGCGCCAGGCTCGAGGAATTATTTGACGCATTGCTATGACAAAAATCTAAGGATGCCCTTCCTGACTATCTTAATTCTGCCCGGGAAAACTGAAAGAAGAGCTAATTGGGGCGACATAGGAATATGGATTTTGCATAAATATTCATATAACTTGAAAATGTCACTCCATAGCGTTGCTACTCCTGTACACTCCCACCAAATGTGCAACATAGTGCCCCTAGATTTCGAACACCTCCAGCACGTGTCCGGCACCGAAGGATAGAACTGGTTAAGCTTAACTGGAGTCCTATACCACCTAGACCAGATCTTATAATTGAGTTCCTGAATCTTACAGGAAATCGAAGACTTATGAGTGAAAAGGAGAGATCTCTTCCACTGGTCAGGTGTAAGGGGGTATCCCAGCTCAGATTCCCATGATAGCATAATTTTCTTAGTCGGGACAGGGAACTCTTCTGTGTCATCCCCGATCTCTCCCGAGTTCAGAATGGCATATATAAGAGATATAGAATGCCCAGGAGCAGAAGTAGCTAGGCATAGTTTCTCAAAATCAGATAAGGAGGATTGAAGTTGCGTACTGGGTGCCAGAGATCCAGTGAAACTGCGTAATTGTAAGTAGTGAAACCATCGCCCTGGTGAGTCAGGGATAAGATGGCCTAAATCTTTAAGATCCTTGATCCCTCTGACAGAATATATGTCTTTGACCCTGATCTGGGGCCTGGAGTGTAACCCGAGGGCTGGTAGAGCTGACAGTGTGGCTGGCATCAACGGATGACCAGATATGTTTGTGAGAGGGCCAGGGATCGTGGCCAGTCGGGCCGTGGAGGCGAACCTAGTCCATATATCTACTAGAGAAGATAGGAAAGGTGATAGCCTTTGGATAGGCATTTGGATCAGGGTGCTTGTCGGGAACCAGAAAACGCCTGGGTTAAGACCAGGGGCTAGAGCGTGTTCTAATTCAACCCATAGCTTTCTTTCAAGATTGTGGGTGAGGTCAATCACGCAATTGGCGACCTCTGCTCTGTAGTATGATAGGAAGTCAGGCAAACCCGTGCCCCCTTGTTCCTTGGACCTGATCATAAGATTGTAGCTCAATCTGGCCTTGGATCTACCCCCATATAAAACGGGAAGCGAGTTTCCTTAGACGTGCAAAATAAGAGGCTGGGATCCGACAGGGGATTGTCTGGAATAGATAAAGAAGTCTTGGCAGAACGTCCATTTTTAAGGTGTTTATTCTACCAAACCAGGAAACATTTAAGGCTGACCAAGCATGTAGGTTATTTTCAATGGTGTGAAGTATAGGGAGGTAGTTGAGCTTGAACAAGTGGGAAGTATCAGAAGAGATGTAAGTTCCCAGGTGTTTAAGCTTACTTGCGGCCCATTTAAAAGAGAATGAGTCCTTAAGTGCGGAAACATCTGGAGAAGGGAGAGTGATATTTAAAAGTTTCGATTTCTGGACATTGACCTTCAAGTTGGACAATGTCCCAAAAATCTGAAATTCCTTCAGTACCGAGGGGAGTCCAATTCTAGGGGATGTTAAGTACAGCAAGAGATCGTCGGCAAACAGTGATAGTTTATGTTCTACATTGCCAATGTGTAGGCCTTTAATTGCTTCATTGGCTCGCAGGGCATTAGCTAAGGATTCCATAACAAGAATGTAGAGAAACGGGGAGAGGGGGCATCCCTGACGAGTTCCATTTGAGATAGGGAAGGAATCCGACAGGGCACCATTGACACGAACCCGAGCAGTAGGGCCAGAGTATAAGGCCATGATTCTATTTATCATCTTGGGACCTATCCCAATATGCGTCAAGGTCCTTTCCAGGAAGTGCCAACTGACCCTGTCGAATGCCTTCTCCGCATCCACCGAGAGAAGACACATGGGGATCTTTAGTTGTTTAGCTTTAGATATCAGACTTATAGATTTAATGGTATTATCACGGGCCTCTCGTCCTGGAACAAATCCTACCTGTTCTCTATGAATACAATTTGGTATGTGGGGGTGTAATCTTAAGGCTAGTATTTTGGCAAATATTTTCAGGTCGATATTAAGAAGGGAGATGGGCCTATAATTGGAACAAAGGGAATGATCCTTGTCCGGTTTGGGGATAACTGTAATATGGGCCTGAAGGGTTTGAGATGGGAAGGGGCATGTGGCGGATATAGAATTGAATGTATCTAGGAGTATGGGGGCCAGATCATCCGTGAAGTATTTATAGAAACGTGCGGTCAACCCGTCCGGGCTGGGACTCTTCCCATTTTTGAGGTCCTTAAGGACATATAAGAGCTCTGATGAAGAAAAATCTTCCTCCATACCAGCAGATGCATCGTCCGGAAGATACAGCAATACAATTTACCCAAACCCACAATAACATACATAATATTAAAGACGGCAATCTGCTACACAGTCTTAAAGGGGCATTGTTCCTAAAAGTCATAACATGTCCACGGATGGCCATTAAAGGTCCAGTAGCAGCAATATAAAATACCACATGCCCAAATATTGCATTCAAACGTACCAATTTACGAGGGGCCATAGTCAGTAGGTAGGAGGCGGGTAGTCAGGCCTCTCCAATGCCCAGTGGCGAGGCGGGTTCCGCCACAATGGGTCTGATGGGCTGTAGTGTATAGCAGGGGTGACTGGTATTCTGGAGGTGTAGTGTTAGATGGGTGTGATGGGATGTAGTGTATAGTAGGGATGACTGGTATTCTGGAGGTGTAGTGTTAGATGGGTGTGATGGGATGTAGTGTATAGTAGGGATGACTGGTATTCTGGAGGTGTAGTGATAGATGGGTGTGATGGGCTGTAATGTGTTGTACAAGTGACTGGTATTCTGAAGGTGTAGTGATAGATGGGTGTATTGGGCTGTAGTGTATAGTACAAGGGACTGGTGTTGTGTAGGTGTAGTGAAAGGTCGGAATTAAGTGTATAGTACAGGTGACTGGTATTCTGGAGGTGTAGCGATAGATGGGTGTGATGGGCTGTAGTGTATGGTACAAGTGACTGGTGTAGTGATAGATGGGTGTGATGGGGTGTAGTGTATAGTACAGGTGACTGGTATTCTGGAGGTGTAGCGATAGATGGGTGTGATGGGCTGTAGTGTATGGTACAAGTGACTGGTGTAGTGATAGATGGGTGTGATGGGGTGTAGTGTATAGTACATGTGACTGGTATTCTGGAGGTGTAGTGATAGATGGATTTGAGTGGCTGTAGTGCAAGTGACTGGTATTCTGGAGGTTTAGTGATAGATGGGTGTGATGGGCTGTAGTATATAGTACAGGTGACTGGTATTCTGGAGGTGTAGTAATAGATGGGTGTGATGGGCTGTAGTGTATAGTACAAGTGACTGGTGTAGTGATAGATAGGTGAGATGGGGTGTAGTGTATAGTACAAGTGACTGGTATTCTGGAGGTGTAGTAGATGGGTGTGATGGGCTGTAGTATATAGTACTGGTGACTGGTATTCTGGGGGTGTAGTGATAGATGGGTGTGATGGGCTGTAGTGTATAGTACGGGTGACTGGTACTTTGGAGGTGTAGTGATAGATGAATGTGATGGGCTGTAGAGTATTGTACATGTGACTGGTATTCTAGAGGTGTAGTGATAAATGGCTGTGATGGGCTGTAATGTATAGTACAGATGACTGGTATTCTGGAGGTGTAGTGATAGATGAATATGATGGGATGTAGTGTATAGTACAGGTGACTGGTATTCTGGAGGTGTACTGATAGATGGGTGTGATGGGCTGTAGTGTATAGTACAGGTGACTGGTATTCTGGAGGTGTAGTGATAAATGGTTGTGATGGGCTGTAGTGTATAGTACAGGTGACTGGTATTCTGGAGGTGTAGTAATAGATGGGTGTGATGGGCTGTAGTGTATGGTACAAGTGACTGGTGTAGTGATAGATGGGTGAGATGGGGTGTAGTGTATAGTACAGGTGACTGGTATTCTGGAGGTGAAGTGATAGATGGGTGTGATGGGCTGTAGTGTATAGTACAGGTGACTGGTATTCCTGAGGTGTACTGATAGATGGGTGTGAAGGGTTGTAGTGTATAGTACGGGTGACTGGTATTCTGGAGGTGTAGTGATAGATGGGTGTGATGGGCTGTAGTGTATAGTACAGGTGACTGGTATTCTGGAGGTGTACTGATAGATGGGTGTGATGGGCTGTAGTGTATAGTACGGGTGACTGGTATTCTGGAGGTGTAGTGATAGATGGGTGTGATGGGCTGTAATGTATAGTACAGATGACTAGTATTCTGGAAGTGTAGTGATAGATGGCTGTGATGGGCTGTAGTATATAGCACAGGTGACTGGTATTCTGAAGGTGTAGTGATAGATGGGTGTGATGGGCTGTATTGTATAGTACAGGTGACTGGTATTCTGGAGGTTTAGTGATAGATGGGTGTGATGGGTTGTAGTGTATAGTACAGGTGACTGGTATTCTGGAGGTTTAGTGATAGATGGGTGTGATGGGCTGTAGTGTATAGTACAGGTGATTGGTATTCTGGAGGTGTAGTGATAGATGAATGTGATGGGCTGTAGTATATAGCACAGGTGACTGGTATTCTGAAGGTGTAGTGATAGATGAATGTGATGGGCTGTATTGTATAGTACAGGTGACTGGTATTCTGGAGGTGTACTGATAGATGGGTGTGATGGGCTGTAGTGTATAGTACAGATGACTAGTATTCTGGAAGTGTAGTGATAGATGGCTGTGATGGGCTGTAGTATATAGCACAGGTGACTGGTATTCTGGAAGTGTAGTGATAGATGGGTGTGAAAGGCTGTAGTGTATAGTACAGATGACTAGTATTCTGGAGGTGTAGTGATAGATGGCTGTGATGGGCTGTAGTGTATAGTACAGATGACTGGTATTCTGGAGGTGTAGTGACAGATGGATGTGATGGGCTGTACTGTATAGTACAGATAACTGGTATTCTGGAGGTTTAGTGACAGATGGGTGTGATGGGCTGTAGTGTATAGTACAGGTGACTGGTATTCTGGAGGTGTAGTGATAGATGGGTGTGATGGGCTGTAGTATATAGTACAGGTGACTGGTATTCTGGAGGTGTAGTGATAGATGGCTGTGATGGGCTGTAGTGTATAGTACAGATGACTGGTATTCTGGAGGTGTAGTGACAGATGGATGTGATGGGCTGTACTGTATAGTACAGATAACTGGTATTCTGGAGGTTTAGTGACAGATGGGTGTGATGGGCTGTAGTGTATAGTACAGGTGACTGGTATTCTGGAGGTGTAGTGATAGATGGGTGTGATGGGCTGTAGTATATAGCACAGGTGACTGGTATTCTGGAGGTTTAGTGACAGATGGGTGTGATGGGCTGTAATGTATAGTACAGGTGACTGGTATTCTGGAGGTGTAGTGATAGATGGGTGTGATGGGCTGTAGTATATAGCACAGGTGACTGGTATTCTGAAGGTGTAGTGATAGATGAATGTGATAGGATGTAGTGTATAGTACAGGTGACTGGTATTCTGGAGGTGTACTGATAGATGGGTGTGAAGGGTTGTAGTGTATAGTATGGGTGACTGGTATTCTGGAGGTGTACTGATAGATGGGTGTGATGGGTTGTAGTGTATAGTACAGGTGACTGGTATTCTGGAGGTGTACTGATAGATGGGTGTGATGGGCTGTAGTGTATAGTACGGGTGACTGGTATTCTGGAGGTTTACTGATAGATGGGTGTGATGGGCTGTAGTGTATAGTACAAGTGACTGGTGTAGTGATAGATGGGTGTGATAGGCTGTAGTGTATAGTACAGGTGACTGGTATTCTGGAGGTGTAGTGATAGATGGCTGTGATGGGCTGTAGTGTATAGTACAGATACCTGGTATTCTGGTGGTGTAGTGATAGATGGGCTGTAGTGTATAGTACAGATAACTGGTATTCTGGTGGTGTAGTGATAGATGAGTTTGATACAGATGACTGGTGTTGTGGAGGTGTAGTGATAGATGGGTGTGAAGGGTTGTAGTGTATAGTACAGGTGACTGGTATTCTGGAGGTGTAGTGATAGATGGTTGTGATTGGCTGTAGTATATAGCACAGGTGACTGGTATTCTGGAGGTTTAGTGATAGATGGGTGTGATGGGCTGTAGTGTATAGTACAGGTGACTGGTATTCTGGAGGTGTAGTGGTAGATGGGTGTGATGGGCTGTAGTGTATAGTACAGGTGGCTGGTATTCTGGAGGTGTAGTGATAGATGGGTGTGATGGGCAGTAGTATATAGCACAGGTGACTGGTATTCTGGAGGTGTTCTGATAGATGGGTGTGAAGGGTTGTAGTGTATAGTACGGGTGACTGGTATTCTGGATGTGTACTGATAGATGGGTGTGATGGGCTGTAGTGTAGTGATAGATGGGTGAGATGGGGTGTAGTGTATAGTACAGGTGACTGGTATTCTGGAGGTGTAGTGATAGATGAATGTGATGGGCTGTAGTGTATAGTACGGGTGACTGGTATTCTGGAGGTGTAGTGATGGATGAATGTGATGGGCTGTAGAGTATTGTACATGTGACTGGTATTCTAGAGGTGTAGTGATAGATGGTTGTGATGGGCTGTAATGTATAGTACAGATGACTGGTATTCTGGAGGTGTAGTAATAGATGAATATGATGGGATGTGGTGTATAGTACAGGTGACTGGTATTCTGGTGGTGTAGTGATAGATGGGCTGTAGTGTATAGTACAGATAACTGGTATTCTGGTGGTGTAGTGATAGATGGGCTGTAGTGTATAGTACAGATAACTGGTATTCTGGTGGTGTAGTGATAGATGGGCTGTAGTGTATAGTACAGATAACTGGTATTCTGGTGGTGTAGTGATAGATGAGTTTGATACAGATGACTGGTGTTGTGGAGGTGTAATGATAGATGGGTGTGAAGGGTTGTAGTGTATAGTACAGATGACTAGTATTCTGGAGGTGTACTGATAGATGGCTGTGATGGGCTGTAATGTATAGTACAGATGACTAGTATTCTGGAGGTGTAGTGATAGATGGCTGTGATGGGCTGTAATGTATAGTACAGATGACTAGTATTCTGGAGGTTTAGTGACAGATGGGTGTGATGGGCTGTAGTATATAGTACAGATAACTGGTATTTTGGTGGTGTAGTGATAGATGGGTGTGATGGGCTGTAGTGTATAGTACAGGTGACTGGTATTCTGAAGGTTTAGTGATATATGGGTGTGATGGGCTGTAGTGTATAGTACAGGTGACTGGTATTCTGGAAGTTTAGTGATAGATGGGTGTCATGGGCTGTAGTGTATAGTACAGGTGACTGGTATTCTGGTGGTGTAGTGATAGATGGGTGTGATGGGCTGTAGTGTATAGTACAGGTGACTGGTATTCTGGAAGTTTAGTGATAGATGGGTGTCATGGGCTGTAGTGTATAGTACAGGTGACTGGTATTCTGGTGGTGTAGTGATAGATGGGTGTGATGGGCTGTAGTGTATAGCACAGGTGACTGGTATTCTGGAAGTTTAGTGATAGATGGGTGTCATGGGCTGTAGTGTATAGTACCGGTGACTGGTATTCTGGTGGTGTAGTGATAGATGGGTGTGATGGGCTGTAGTGTATAGCACAGGTGACTGGTATTCTGAAGGTGTAGTGATAGATAAATGTGATGGGATGTAGTGTATAGTACAGGTGACTGGTATTCTGGAGGTGTACTGATAGATGGGTGTGATAGGCTGTAGTGTATAGTACAGGTGACTGGTATTCTGGAGGTGTACTGATAGATGGCTGTAATGGGCTGTAGTGTATAGTACAGATAACTGGTATTCTGGAGGTGTAGTGATAGATGGGCTGTAGTGTATAGTACAGATAACTGGTATTCTGGAGGTGTAGTGATAGATGGGCTGTAGTGTATAGTACAGGTGACTGGTATTCTGGAGGTGTACTGATAGATGGCTGTGATGGGCTGTAGTGTATAGTACAGATAACTGGTATTCTGGAGGTGTAGTGATAGATGGGCTGTAGTGTATAGTACAGATAACTGGTATTCTGGAGGTGTAGTGATAGATGGGCTGTAGTGTATAGTACAGATAACTGGTATTCTGGAGGTGTAGTGATAGATGGGCTGTAGTGTATAGTACAGATAACTGGTATTCTGGAGGTGTAGTGATAGATGGGCTGTAGTGTATAGTACAGATAACTGGTATTCTGGAGGTGTAGTGATAGATGGGCTGTAGTGTATAGTACAGATAACTGGTATTCTGGAGGTGTAGTAACAGATGAGTTTGATACAGATGACTGGTGTTGTGGAGGTGTAGTGACAGGTGGGATGTAATGTATAGTATTGATGGTAAAAAAAACAAAAACAAATATGACCATGGGTATCCCTACCGAAAAAATACCAATAAGTATTGCGGCAACATATAGGGACAACCACACAAAAATAACTTGGTAAAGCTCACTAAATATATGACAAATACTAGAGCTCATAAACAACCAATTGAGAAAAATACTTTATTGTTACATAATACATATTGTATATGTTGCCATTAAAAAGGGGGAAAGCACGCTGAAATGCGCGTCGGGGTAACGCCATCCCGGCATACAGATTCCACTGGTGTATTAGGTGAGTGTGACCTGGCTTGTTGCATATCATTTAGGCTACTTTCACTCTCGCGTTTGGTGCGGATCCGTCATGGATCTACACAGACGGATCCGTTCAGATAATACAACCGCATGCATCCGTTCAGAACAGATCCGTTTGTCTTATCTTTAACATAGCCAAGACGGATCCGTCTTGAACACCATTGAAAGTCAATGTAGGACGGATCCGTTTTCTATTGTGCCAGATTGTGTCATAGAAAACTTATCCATCCCCATTGACTTACATTGTGTGTCAGAACGGATCCTTTTGGCTCAGTTTCGTCAGACGGACACCAAAACGCTGCAGGCCGCCCCCAGAGCTAAATGGAGACTGAACGGAGGCAAACTGATGGATTCTAAGTGGATTCTTATCCATTCAGAATGCATTAGGGCAAAACTGATCCGTTTTGGACCGCTGAGCCCTGAACGCATCTCACAAACAGAAAGCCAAAGCGCCGGTGTGAAAGTAGCCTTAGACTGTTATTTCGCATGTCATGGTACTAGCTTATGTCTAGGGGAGATTTGGACTGTGTACATTTCATCCACAATGCTTTTTGTGTGGGGACCTATGTATTTTTGGCTTTTTTCACCATTTGCTGGTCCATTTCTGTCCTATCCATGTTACTCATGCGGTGGGCTCACCTTTTAACCACCTCAGCCCCCAGTGCTTAAACACCCTGAAAGACCAGGCCACTTTTTACACTTCTGACCTACACTACTTTCACCGTTTATTGCTCGGTCATGCAACTTACCACCCAAATGAATTTTACCTCCTTTTCTTCTCACTAATAGAGCTTTCATTTGGTGGTATTTCATTGCTGCTCACATATTTACTTTTTTTGTTATTAATCGAAATTTAACGATTTTTTTGCAAAAAAATGACATTTTTCACTTTCAGTTGTAAAATTTTGCAAAAAAAACGAGATCCATATAGAAATTTTGCTCTAAATTTATTGTTCTACATGTCTTTGATAAAAAAAAAATGTTTGGGTAAAAAAAAAATGGTTTGGGTAAAAGTTATAGCGTTTACAAACTATGGTACAAAAATGTGAATTTCCGCTTTTTGAAGCAGCTCTGACTTTCTGAGCACCTGTCATGTTTCCTGAGGTTCTACAATGGCCAGACAGTACAAACACCCCACAAATGACCCCATTTCGGAAAGTACACACCCTAAGGTATTCGCTGATGGGCATAGTGAGTTCATAGAACTTTTTATTTTTTGTCACAAGTTAGCGGAAAATGATGATTTTTTTTTTTTTTTTCTTACAAAGTCTCATATTCCACTAACTTGTGACAAAAAATAAAAAGTTCTATGAACTCACTATGCCCATCAGCGAATACCTTGGGGTCTCTTCTTTCCAAAATGGGGTCACTTGTGGGGTAGTTATACTGCCCTGGCATTTTAGGGGCCCAAATGTGTGGTAAGGAGTTTGAAATCAAATTCTGTAAAAAATGACCTGTGAAATCCTAAAGGTGCTCTTTGGAATATGGGCCCCTTTGCCCACCTAGGCTGCAAAAAAGTGTCACACATCTGGTATCTCTGTATTCAGGAGAAGTTGAGGAATGTGTTTTGGGGTGTCTTTTTACATATACCCATGCTGGGTGAGATAAATATCTTGGTCAAATGCCAACTTTGTATAAAAAAATGGGAAAAGTTGTCTTTTGCCAAGATATTTCTCTCACCCAGCATGGGTATATGTAAAATGACACCCCAAAACACATTCCCCAACTTCTCCTGAGTACGGAGATACCAGATGTGTGACACTTTTTTGCAGCCTAGGTGGGCAAAGGGGCCCATATTCCAAAGAGCACCTTTCGGATTTCACAGGTCATTTTTTACAGAATTTGATTTCAAACTCCTTACCACACATTTGGGCCCCTAGAATGTCAGGGCAGTATAACTACCCCACAAGTGACCCCATTTTGGAAAGAAGACACCCCAAGGTATTCCGTGAGGGGCATGGCAAGTTCCTAGAATTTTTTATTTTTTGTCACAAGTTAGTGGAAAATGATGATTTTTTTTTTTTTTTTCATACAAAGTCTCATATTCCACTAACTTGTGACAAAAAATAAAAACTTCCATGAACTCACTATGCCCATCAGCGAATACCTTGGGGTCTCTTCTTTCCAAAATGGGGTCACTTGTGGGGTAGTTATACTGCCCTGGCATTCTAGGGGCCCAAATGTGTGGTAAGGAGTTTGAAATCAAATTCTGTAAAAAATGACCTGTGAAATCCTAAAGGTGCTCTTTGGAATATGGGCCCCTTTGCCCACCTAGGCTGCAAAAAAGTGTCACACATCTGGTATCTCTGTATTCAGGAGAAGTTGAGGAATGTGTTTTGGGGTGTCTTTTTACATATACCCATGCTGGGTGAGATAAATATCTTGGTCAAATGCCAACTTTGTATAAAAAAATGGGAAAAGTTGTCTTTTGCCAAGATATTTCTCTCACCCAGCATGGGTATATGTAAAATGACACCCCAAAACACATTCCCCAACTTCTCCTGAGTACGGAGATACCAGATGTGTGACACTTTTTTGCAGCCTAGGTGGGCAAAGGGGCCCATATTCCAAAGAGCACCTTTCGGATTTCACAGGTCATTTTTTACAGAATTTGATTTCAAACTCCTTACCACACATTTGGGCCCCTAGAATGCCAGGGCAGTATAACTACCCCACAAGTGACCCCATTTTGGAAAGAAGAGACCCCAAGGTATTCGCTGATGGGCATAGTGAGTTCATGGAAGTTTTTATTTTTTGTCACAAGTTAGTGGAATATGAGACTTTGTATGAAAAAAAAAAAAAAAAAAAAAATCAGCATTTTCCACTAACTTGTGACAAAAAATAAAAAATTCTAGGAACTCGCCATGCCCCTTACGGAATACCTTGGGGTGTCTTCTTTCCAAAATGGGGTCACTTGTGGGGTAGTTATACTGCCCTGGCATTTTCCAGGGGCCCTAATGTGTGGTAAGTAGGTAAATGACCTGTGAAATCCTAAAGGTGCTCTTTGGAATATGGGCCCCTTTGCCCACCTAGGCTACAAAAAAGTGTCACACATGTGGTATCGCCGTATTCAGGAGAAGTTGGAGAATGTGTTTTGGGGTGTCATTTTACATATACCCTTGCTGGGTGAGAGAAATATCTTGGCAAAAGACAACTTTTCCCATTTTTTTATACAAAGTTGGCATTTGACCAAGATATTTATCTCACCCAGCATGGGTATATGTAAAATGACACCCCAAAACACATTCCCCAACTTCTCCTGAGTACGGCGATACCAGATGTGTGACACTTTTTTGCAGCCTAGATGCGCAAAGGTGCCCAAATTCCTTTTAGGAGGGCATTTTTAGACATTTGGATACCAGACTTCTTCTCACGCTTTGGGGCCCCTAGAATGCCAGGGCAGTATAAATACCCCACATGTGACCCCATTTTGGAAAGAAGACACCCCAAGGTATTCAATGAGGGGCATGGCGAGTTCATAGAAATTTTTTTTTTTTGGCACAAGTTAGCGGAAATTGATATTTTTAATTTTTTTCTCACAAAGTCTCCCGTTCCGCTAACTTGGGACAAAAATTTCAATCTTTCATGGACTCAATATGCCCCTCACGGAATACCTGGGGGTGTCTTCTTTCCGAAATGGGGTCACATGTGGGTATTTATACTGCCCTGGCATTCTAGGGGCCCTAAAGCGTGAGAAGAAGTCTGGAATATAAATGTCTAAAAAATTTTACGCATTTGGATTCCATGAGGGGTATGGGGAGTTCATGTGAGATTTTATTTTTTGACACAAGTTAGTGGAATATGAGACTTTGTAAGAAAAAAAAAAAATAATTCCGCTAACTTGGGCCAAAAAAATGTCTGAATGGAGCCTTACAGAGGGGGTGATCAATGACAGGGGGGTGATCAATGACAGGGGGGTGATCAATGACAGGGGGAGTGATCAATGACAGGGGGAGTGATCAATGACAGGGGGGTGATCAATGACAGGGGGGTGATCAATGACAGGGGGGTGATCAGGGAGTCTATATGGGGTGATAACCACAGTCATTGATCACGCCCGTGTAAGGCTTCATTCAGACGTCCGTATGCGTTTT
This sequence comes from Bufo bufo, assembly GCF_905171765.1. Classification (NCBI taxonomy): domain Eukaryota; kingdom Metazoa; phylum Chordata; class Amphibia; order Anura; family Bufonidae; genus Bufo; species Bufo bufo. The sequence continues at coordinate 1,267,051 of NC_053399.1, read as the reverse complement.
GCGGATCCGATCCATTTATCAGTGCATCCGTAAAAATCATGCGGACATCTGAATGGAGCTTTACAGGGGGGTAATCAATGACAGGGGGGGTGATCAGGGAGTCTATATGGGGTGATAACCACAGTCATTGATCATGCCCCTGTAAGGCTTCATTCAGACGTCCGTATGCGTTTTGCGGATCGGATCCATCTATCAGTGCATCCGTAAAAATCATGCGGACATCTGAATGGAGCTTTACAGGGGGGTGATCAATGACAGGGGGGGTGATCAATGACAGGGGGGTGATCAGGGAGTCTATATGGGGTGATAACCACAGTCATTGATCATGCCCCTGTAAGGCTTCATTCAGACGTCCGGATGCGTTTTGCGGATCCGATCCATCTATCAGTGCATCCGTAAAAATCATGCGGACATCTGAATGGAGCTTTACAGGGGGGTAATCAATGACAGGGGGGTGATCAGGGAGTCTATATGGGGTGATCACCACAGTCATTGATCACGCCCGTGTAAGGCTTCATTCAGACGTCCGGATGCGTTTTGCGGATCCGATCCATCTATCAGTGGATCCGTAAAAATCATGCGGACGTCTGAATGGAGCTTTACAGGGGGGTGATCAGGGAGTCTATATGGGGTGATAACCACAGTCATTGATCATGCCCCTGTAAGGCTTCATTCAGACGTCCGGATGCGTTTTGCGGATCCGATCCATCTATCAGTGCATCCGTAAAAATCATGCGGACATCTGAATGGAGCTTTACAGGGGGGTAATCAATGACAGGGGGGTGATCAGGGAGTCTATATGGGGTGATAACCACAGTCATTGATCATGCCCCTGTAAGGCTTCATTCAGACGACCGGATGCGTTTTGCGGATCCGATCCATCTATCAGTGCATCCGTAAAAATCATGCGGACATCTGAATGGAGCTTTACAGGGGGGTGATCAATGACAGGGGGGTGATCAGGGAGTCTATATGGGGTGATAACCACAGTCATTGATCATGCCCCTGTAAGGCTTCATTCAGACGTCCGGATGCGTTTTGCGGATCCGATCCATCTATCAGTGCATCCGTAAAAATCATGCGGACATCTGAATGGAGCTTTACAGGGGGGTAATCAATGACAGGGGGGTGATCAGGGAGTCTATATGGGGTGATAACCACAGTCATTGATCACGCCCCTGTAAGGCTTCATTCAGACGTCCGGATGCGTTTTGCGGATCCGATCCATCTATCAGTGCATCCGTAAAAATCATGCGGACGTCTGAATGGAGCTTTACAGGGGGTTGATCAATGACAGGGGGGTAATCAATGACAGGGGGGTGATCAGGGAGTCTATATGGGGTGATCAGGGGCTAATAAGGGGTTAATAAGTGACGAGGGGGGGGTGTAGTGTAGTGTAGTGGTGCTTGGTGCTACTTTACTGAGCTACCTGTGTCCTCTGGTGGTCGATCCAAACAAAGGGGACCACCAGAGGACCAGGTAGCAGGTATATTAGACGCTGTTATCAAAACAGCTTCTAATATACCTGTTAGGGGTTAAAAAAAACACATCTCCAGCCTGCCAGCGAACGATCGCCGCTGGCAGGCTGGAGATCAACTCTCTTACCTTCCGTTCCTGTGAGCGCGCGCGCCTGTGTGCGCGCGTTCACAGGAAATCTCGCGTCTCGCGAGAGGACGCGCCGGCGCGTCCACCCAGAAGAGCAGGGCCGCCGCAAAGACGCAATCCTGCGTACGGCGGTCCTGAGGAGGTTAATTGATGAATATGCTATGTACTTGACTTAAGGATCTTTGATTATATGTATTCTACCTTTATTTCAGTGGTCTGTACTATGCCGGGATGGTGGTTTTTCTTTATCCCCTTCACCCTTTTTAATGGCAATGTAACGGATCACCTGGCACCCCGACCGAGTACCTCCGTTGACGGGTGCGCCTAGCGTTTTCCTGAGGTTTCCAAGCACTCTGGCAGACACCACAATCACCGAACCGAAGAAGCCTATAAATCCTCTTCAAGCATGTGAATGCTGTAGGCAGTAGAATAGGAAACCATACGAATAGGTTTACACTCCTAGCAGTCAAACTGGGACAGCATACCATAAATCCTCCCCCAAGAATGGGACGACACTTCACCTTGAGGGTTAAAACAGGAACTCACTTTTTTTTAACACAAGCATTGATTTATACACATCTTCCAACAAGATTACCACCCACAGGGCTCTGCAAAAACAGCCAATCACATGTATCTACAGTATTTAAACCTTCCCAGCAATTGTACACAAAATCCCCTTCCCTCTGTCTGTAACGCAATAAACAAAACACAATGAGCATTGTCTGAGATGTAATTAACCAACACAATATGCATTGTCTGAGACTCAATCCACAATATACACTTACCAAACGTAATGGACTAACTTGAACCCTGGCATACACATATACAATTTAACCGAACACATAATAACATACATAATATTTAAGACAGCCTCAATGCAATCTGCTACACAGTCTTAAAGGGGCATTGTTCCTAAAAGTCATAACATGTCCACGGATGGCCATTAAAGGGCCAGTAGCAGCAATATAAAATACCACATGCCCAAATATTGCATTCAAACGTACCAATTTACCAGGGGCCATAGTCAGCAGGTAGGAGGCGGGCAGCCAGGCCTCTCCAATGCCCAGTGGCGAGGCGGGTTCCGCCACATTTCTCCCCTTTCCCATTGAGACTATCCAGACTCCAGACCTCCAGGCGGTCTGGGGCTCTGATAGTCAGCCAGCCTTTCTCCAAGGGTGTAGTTGTCCCTATGGCCCCCTGCCGCTTGTGCCCAGTTGTAGATCCATGGCTTGGGGGGAAGGTAACCAGGGTGCCCTCTCCCCTGGTTGAACAAAGCTGTTGCTGGAGGGAAGGGGTAACAAACTCCTCTCCCTTACACACTTTCAGCCGCTGGGGAGAGGGGGTACAAGCTAGTCCTGTAACAAGGGGGTCGGTGGAGCAGAGGCTAGCGGCGCTCTGCCCGGATGCCAGCTGTTCTGCTGGAGGGACTGGAGTACAGTCCTGCTGGGTAGTAAGGGGACAAGTAGGGCAGAGGCCAGCGGCGCTCTGCCCAGATGCCAGCTCTTCTGCTGGGAGGGGGCCAGAGGGGGCTAACGACTCCTCTACTGACCCCAGTACCTGGTTTGGAGTTGGCTGTGGAGGGGAGGGGTTGCTTACCTCCTCCTCCTGGTACTGCTGCTGTTGGGGAGAGAGACCGACTGTCTCCCCTCCCTGTAAAGCACACTGCCGCTGTGGAGTGAGACCGGCTGTCTCCACTCCCTGTAGTTCACACTGCCGCTGGGGAGTGAGACCGGCTGTCTCCCCTCCCTGTAAAGCACTCTGCCGCTGGGAAGGAAGGTCGACACACTTTTCTCCCTGTATTACCCCCATCTGGAGTTGGAGATCTGGGCCAACTGCCCCGCATCCCTGTTGGGCCGGTAGAGAGATCGCAGTCCCATCTCCACCTGCCATCTGTGGGTCTTCCCAGGACCAGTCGATAAGGTCCCTCATTTCTGGGGCTGGTTGGGGAGTAGGAGGTACCGAATGCAGGTCTCCTGATGACGGGCTTAGTTGTTGGGGAGGGGGAACGAAACTCAACGCTCCCAATGGTGTACAGTCCATAAGCCCCATCAGGTTAGAGACAGGCGGTGTCACTTGATCATATAAGTCCGCATAATTCTGTTTGATCTCCCACTGCTCTGGTGGTACTTGCAGGGTATAGGGTGACTGACTGGAGCTGACCAGGTGCTGGTAATCCTGCTCCAGTTCCCATTCCTGGACAGCCAGTTCAATCAGTTCTGGCCTTAGGTCTTCGGCCATAGGGAGATCCAGCACGGCCTCTCTGTAGTGAAAAATGTCCCAAAGCCGTGACTCTGCCGCACTCCCAAATTCCGGTTCTGCAAAGGCCCCCCATAATAAGCCAGGGCCATTATAATCCCTGCCCTCTGGTTTGTCAAATTTGGCCATTCCAGGAACCCGCTGAACCGCGTACCAACGTAGCGCTTGGTATGCATCATCGAGACCCAGTTCCCTCAATGCCAGTGAATTAAGTTGCATCACCAATTCCTCCTGGGCCTGTTCTCCCAGCATAGGTATCCGTAGGGCCACTCTGGCTTGTAACCGCTGCTTCTTGTTGGGAAGACGCTCACCTCGCCAACGCTGGACACCTTCTAGGGTTTCTTCCCACATCTCTTGTCGGGCGCTCTCTCTGCAGTCCAACCTGGTTGCCTCTCCTATTGGCTTGACCAGTGGTGCCAAGAGGTTCTGTAACCTCCGGTTACATTCCTTTTCTACCTCGAGCGTTGTCCAGGGACTCGCTGGTTCTATGCCGCTCCATAATAATTCCTGTGTCTCCAGGGTGTTGTTCCTCTCACACCAGGACGCCATCCCACTGCTTGCCACCAATTTAACGGATCACCCGGCACCCCGACCGAGTACCTCCGTTGACGGGTGCGCCTAGCGTTTTCCTGAGGTTTCCAAGCACTCTGGCAGACACCACAATCACCGAACCGAAGAAGCAGATAAATCCTCTTCAAGCATGTGAATGCTGTAGGCAGTTGAATAGGAAACCATACAAATAGGTTTTCACTCCTAGCAGTCAAACTGGGACAGCATGCAATCAATCCTCCCCCAAGAATGAGACGACACTTCACCTTGAGGGTTAAAACAGGAACTCACTTTATTTTAACACAAGCATTGATTTATACACATCTTCCAACAAGGTTACCACCCACAGGGCTCTGCAAAAACAGCCAATCATATGTATCTACAGTATTTAAACCTTTCCAGCAATTGTACACAAAATCCCCTTCCCTCTGTCTGTAACGCAATAAACAAAACACAATGAGCATTGTCTGAGATGTAATTAACCAACACAATAAGCATTGTCTGAGACGCAATCCACAATATACAATTACCAAACGTAATGGACTAACTTGAACCCTGGCATGCACATATACAATTTAACCGAACACATAATAACATACATAATATTTAAGACAGCCTGAATGCAATCTGCTACACAGTCTTAAAGGGGCATTGTTCCTAAAAGTCATAATATGTCCACGGATGGCCATTAAAGGGCCAGTAGCAGCAATATAAAATACCACATGCCCAAATATTGCATTCAAATGTACCAATTTACCAGGGGCCATAGTCAGCAGGTAGGAGGCGAGCAACCAGGCCTCTCCAATGCCCAGTGGCGAGGCGGGTTCCGCCACAGGCAACGTATACAATATTTATGTAAAGTATTTTTCTCAATTGGTTGTTTATGAGCTCTAGTTTTTCTAGTATTGATGGGTAGAGTTCTGTAAATAGGAATAGAACAAGAAATTGTGTGACTGCTTTAATAAATCTGTTTTTTTATTTTATTAATTTTTATTCATATTACAAAAATCACATAATACGATATCATAAAAAACAATCAATTATTTTTTCATTCCCCCTCTCCCATCCTAATCTACCCACCCTACCTCCCCCACCTTAAACCCGAGAGAGGAAAAAAAGAAAAAAACAACTCTTCCTCCTTATGTTATACATTTTTAATCCAACAATTCGAGAATTTATCAAAACAACCTTTCTTTTTTGCCTGGAACAGAAGTTGACAAAGTAACTTATGCATTTTAGAAACCCTAAATTGTATTGTGCCTCCTAATATACAGGCCACTGGATCTCTTTCTATTTGTACTCCCATAATTTTCCTAATAACCGCTATCACAGACCAATAGTGAAAAAGTTTTGGACATCTCCACACTAAATGAAAAAGACCTGCTTGTATCATACCACATCTAGGACATTCATCAGTAGATTTCAGACCCATCCTTACGGTACAGCCTATGAATGAAGAACAATTGGGAAACCCCATGGGAGGCCCGCATTGAGACCAGAGACCTACGGTATTCCTCAATACATCTTCCCATCTTGATATTGCTCTGTTTAAAGCCTCATGCACACAACCGTTGTTTTATTCCGTGTCCGTTGTTCCGTTTTTCGTGATTTTCTGCGGACCCATTGACTTTCAATGGGTCCGTTGAAAACTCAGCTAATGCACCGTTTGTCATCCGCGTCCGTGGTTCCAGTCCGTCAGAAACACAGAAACCGGTTCGAGGACCCATTCAAGTCAATGGGATCGTGAAAAAAACGTGGAGGCACACAAGATTGTCGTCCGCTTTTTTCCTATCATTTGCATGGCAAACTTAACTTAGACTTTTTTTTTACTTTCCTTCATGTCTGGTGATCCTCCAAAAATAAAGGAAGACACACGGAAACAAAAACAGATCATGGAACAACGGAACCCCATTTTGCGGAAAAGAACACAACAACGGTCATGTGCATGAGGCCTAATTTTTAACAGTAATCTATATCTTCTTGAAATACTCCACTCTTGTTTTTCATTGTCAAGAAACAGATTCATATTTTCCATGAGCTTTTCTATATCTTCCTCTGATGAACTAATTGCATCCCTGAAAATATTTAAAAAACTCTTTATTCAAAATCCCGAATTCTTTCTTCAGTGTTTCAAAATCTTCAAATACATCCCCAACAAACAATTGTGACAAAAAACAAACCCCCTGACATTCTCAATTCATGTACTGCTTAATTTTCTGAATTTCGTTCAAGTTAATATCACTCCAAATAGGTGTAAAATCTATATAACCTTTAAATCCTTATTTTTATTTTTATTTATCTCCATTAAATTAAAAATAGTTATTATTATTATTTGTGCTCCCTAATATTCCAGATTCCAATATCTCCACCATCCCCAAGTACCTACGGTAAGTGCCAACTCAAAATAGGTGTTATATTATCTCCACTCATAAACCAAAATTGTGCCACCAAAAAATATACGTACCTATCTGGGAGTGCCATACCGCCCTCTATGATTTGTAACTGCAGAATGTATTTCCTTATCCTAACCTATCAATAATAGTGAAAACCCTGGGTGACGAGCACACTGAAGTACATAGAGAATCTTCGGGAGAAAGATCATCTCTCTCTCTGTGTTACAGAGTATTTCAGTAGATGACTGTGCTGATATTGTTGGAGGTCACACATTGTTACACAGTTGAGGGCATTTCCACTACTGAAGTTGTAAATTGATATTGATGCTCCCTGTCATTACCTCTCCCATAGGGCGCAGAGTCTGTCCGCTCATTGCTGCACTTGGCACAGGACGATATTCCTGCCACTCACTGGAAGACAACACCTCTGGTACTGAAAGCAACCGCAGGGCTTCGACTGCTTCCTGAACATCAGGCAGAGGCTCTGCTCTTGGAGGTAGAAATCGGATCACTCTGGGCATATATTAGGGCAGTTGCGTGAGGTGGGGGGGAGAAGTAGCTACCAGTGCGGAGGCCAGGATTTACTGGTTTATGTGGCACTAGTGGTCGTCCGGGGTCACACTGTGTGCCCAGCAGATGATGGACACACTCTCTGGCCCGGGCGGTAGGAGCAGGGTTCCTAATTGTCCATAAATTCCCAGACAGGCCATAAAAATACAATACTTATTTCAGTAATGCAAATTAAAGGAATTGCATTTACATGCGCTTTGCCTGTAATGAGTCTCACATGTTAGTTTCACCTTTTAATTTGCATTACTGAAATAAATTAACTTTGCAGGATATTCTAATTTTTCGAGTTTCACCTGTATATAGAAAAGCAAGACTGTACAAAAACCTCCAAAAATATGCCAAATGACAGAAATTGTATTGCATCCAAAACCCCCTCATTACAATCTTGTACTCTGAAACAGGGGCATTGCTAGGGTCTTAAAAGATCTGGGGCCCAAGCCCCAATGCATATGGCCCAATTCTCTGAGTCGACCAAACGCACTCCCCCCCCCCCCCCCCCCGGAAAACACTAGCACTGAAGACACAGCAGCACGAACAGCTGGCATCCAGGGCCTCCAGGTGACGTCTCCTCTGATGTAGATCTTCTCCGTCATCATCTTCTCCATTTGGTCCGTACAACCTCTCTCAGCTGCGCTTCGTCTCTGTACAGTGTGACACACAGACATCTTAGCTTCCACACATTTCTATCATCATCTCCCAACCTGGAGCCCCCACAGTGTTATCCTGCTGCTCGCTGTACCCCCCAATACCCCCAAATACTATCCTGAGGGGAAAATGAGTGCCCCCCATAGTAATAGTGCTCCTCATAGCCCCACCAATAGTAATCCCTTCTAGAATGCCCTAATTAGTAATACTGCCCCCTACAGTGCCTCCAACAGTGATAGTGCCCCCATTAGTAGAAGAGCCCTCCAGTGTTAATAATGCCCTTACAGAGCCCCCAGTAGAAATAAGGCCCCTATTGTTCCCCCAGTGGTAATAAAGCTCTCTACAGGCCCCTCAGTAGTAATAAGGCCCCCACAGTGCTCTTAGTAGAAATAATGTGGATCTATGTCCCTCCTATAGAGCCCCCGGTAGTAATAAGAACTCCTAATGTCCCCAGTATCTATATCGCCCCCTACTGTTATAATGTTCGCCCTGAAGTGCCCCTAGTATTTATAATGCTCCCTGCAGTGCCCCCTGTAGTAATATTCCTCCATTTACTGTCCTCAGAAATGATAATTCCTCAGCACCTCCACCATAAAGTCCCATGTAAATAACATCACACCATCTCTCCAGCCCGCTCCAATATACAGTCCCACGTAAATAACATCACCCCCTCCCTAGCAGCCTTCAACATTCAGTCCCATGTAAATAACATCCCCCCCTTAATATTCAGTCCCATGTAAATAACACCCCCAGACACCTTAAACATACAGTCCCATGTAAATAGCATTACCCCTCAACATTCAGTCCCATATAAATAATATCACTTCCTCCCACAGCCACCTCCAACATGCGTTCCCATGTAAATAACATCACTTCACCCACTGTCCCATGTAAATAACTTCCCTCCCTTCAGCCCTAACATACAGTCCCAGTTAAATAACGACAACTCCCAACATTGCTCTGCCTCTCCCTTCACTTACCTCTCCTCATGTACAGACCTCACCACAGCTTCTTCCCAGGACTTCTCTTCACTGCTGAGCCGTCCTCTCCTGCACTGGTCACATGACGTTGACATCATCGCAGGTCCTTTTCAGCTACTGCATTAAGAACTGATCACATGGACTGTGATGTCATCACGGGTCCTTGAGCTCTTGCAGGGCATTAGGATGGCAATACAGTCGGATCTATCTGGCAGGCAGGACATTTCGGGGCCTGGACACAACATCAGGGACTCAGGCCCCGAATGTTTTAACCTAGCAACGTCCCTGCTCTGAAAGATTATGTCTAGATGCAAAGTCAGAAGAAACCCCCTCCCTAATATCGGAGCAGAACCGGACAGCCAAAAATCATGTAATGAGTATTATTAACCCTGTACAGCAGCGGTGGGGTCCCCTGGACATATGGTTTGTGTTCTTCATTCTTTTTAACTAAATTAAAAACAAAGGACGGAAGGTATGTAGAAGAGAATAAAGGGCTAGCCGACTGCCTTAATGAATACTTCTGTTCAGTTTTTACAAAAGAAAAAGGAGAAGGACCTCCACTAGAAAGAATGACTATTAAATCGTTTGATGCATGTATCTTTACAGAGGAAGATGTTCTAAGTTTGCTGTCTAAGGTGAAGACAGATAAGTCACAGGGGCCTGATGAGATACACCCAAAATTATTAAAAGAGCTTAGTGGTGAGCTGGCAAAACCGTTAACAGATTTATTTACCAATCATTAGTAACAGGAGTCGTCCCGGAAGATTGGAAATTGGCAAATGTCGTGCCCATTCACAAGAAAGGTAGTAGGGAGGAATCGAGCAACTATAGACCAGTGAGTCTGACATCAATAGTAGGCAAATTAATGGAAACCCTATTAAAGGATAGGATTGTGGAACATCTAAAATCCCATGGATTGCAAGATGAAAAACAACATGGGTTTACTTCAGGGAGATCATGTCAAACAAATCTTATAGATTTTTTTGACTGGGTGAATAAAACAATAGACGGTGGAGGTGCAGTAGACATCGCATATCTAAATTTTAGTAAGGCTTTTGACACTGTCCCACATAGAAGACTTATCAATAAACTGCAGTCATTGAGCATGGACTCCCATATTGTTGAGTGGATTAGGCAGTGGCTGAATGACAGACAACAGAGGGTTGTAGTCAATGGAGAACATTCAAAACAAGGTAATGTTACCAGTGGGGTTCCACAGGGATCTGTACTGGGACCAATTTTGTTTAATATCTTCATAAGTGATATTGCAAAAGGCCTCGCTGGTAAGGTTTGTCTTTTTGCTGATGACACAAAGATATGTAACAGGGTTGATGTTCCTGGAGGGAAACGCCAAATGGAAAAGGATTTAGGAAAACTAGAAGAATGGTCAGAACTCTGGAAACTGAAATTTAATGTGGATAAGTGCAAGATAATGCACCCGGGGCGTAAAAACCCAAGGGCAGAATATAGAATATTTGACACAGTCCTAACCTCAGTATCTGAGGAAAGGGATTTAGGAGTAATTATTTCAGAAGACTTAAAGGTGGGAAGACAATGTAATAGAGCAGCACGAAATGCCAGCAGAATGCTTGGATGTATAGGGAGAGGTATAAGCAGTAGAAAGAGTGAAGTGCTTATGCCGCTGTACAGAACACTGGTGAGACCTCACTTGGAGTATTGTGCGCAGTACTGGAGGCCATATCTTCAGAAGGATATAGATACTCTAGAGAGAGTTCAGAGAAGAGCTACTAAACTAGTACATGGATTGCAGGATAAAACTTACCAGGAAAGGTTAAAGGACCTTAATATGTATAGCTTGGAAGAAAGAAGAGACAGAGGGGATATGATAGAAACTTTTAAATACATAAAGGGAATCAACTCGGTAAAGGAAGAGAGCATATTTAAAAGAAGAAAAACTACCACAAGAGGACACAGTTTTAAATTAGAGGGGCAAAGGTTTAAAAGTAATATAAGGAAGTATTACTTTACTGAGAGAGTAGTGGATGCATGGAATAGCCTTCCTGCAGAAGTGGTAGCTGCAGATACAGTGAAGGAGGTTAAGCATGCATGGGATAGGCATAAGGCCATCCTTCATATAAGATAGGGCCGGGGGCTATCCATAGTATTCAGTATATTGGGCAGACTAGATGGGCCAAATGGTTCTTATCTGCCGACACATTCTATGTTTCTATGATCCCACAGCAGAGACCGGGCCAGGGAGGATGGTGGGGTTCGTGCCCTGAGCTGGCTTTTCAGCCGGCCCAGGGCACGCAGGGTGGGTCACATAGACATACCTCCCCTCTGGCTTTAATGCCTTTCTCTTCTTTCCTATTGGCTCATCTTCAGGTAATTCATTACCAAAACAAATTTTGGGGGACTCCAGGTGGCGTATTTCGGCCATAAGCTGCCCCCCAACTCCGTCGTTCTCATAGTACTCTCCTTCCTCATCGGAACTAGTGGGGGGCAGGCATACCTGCTCTGCGGTGATGCCAGTTTCCGCAGGTTCCCCCCCCCCCCCCCCCCCGTGTCCGACTCTTCCTCCTCACTAGAGGAGTCATCTTCTTGCTGTTTTTGGTTTCCAGCCATTTCATTGAACCTTTCATCGTTCATGAGCTTTTCCTTAAAGGGACCACTGTTATCCAGAATGGCCCCCATTCTTTCCTGCAGCTCTTTAATAACTTCTTTTAAGCCTTTTATTTTTCTTGATATTTCTGGCCTGTTTTTTCTGGCTGCCTCGTCCACCTTCCCCCTATCAAGCTTTAGGTTCTCCCTCACCTTCTTGAGGGTCCTATTCGCTTCCTCGTACTCCCGGAGGTAGGCCGTGATCCGGGAGCTGTAAACGGCGATTAGTTCCTGGGGCTTCATGTTGCCCCAGTCAGCCTCAACTGGAACCGTCCCATCCCCAGGAGCACTCCGCGTACCTCTTGGAGGGCTACTGTCCGCCCTCCTGGAACTGCCGGCGATGGACACGGCTTCACCTCCGGGGGCTGCAGGGGCCGCTGCACCACGACTCCTGCTGGATCTTCTGACCCCCGAGGCGGAAGATGGAACTGAGGCCGGTAGCTCACGTCCCCTACCTCCCGCCGGCCTACCCCGGGAAGTAGGATCCTGGGTCTTCAGTCGCTTCATGGCCCAGGACCCTACCAGCCCCCTGGGGAGAGAGGCAGGGCCTGGGCTGGGATAGATGGAAAAATCCCTGGAAGTCTGTCACTAATTAGCAGGAGCTCCTCCACACACAACCACACCCGTCCACTGGCTCCTGCACACTGAGGATTACACCCGGTATACAGGACAGGAGAAGTGGTACTGTGCAGTGTCCATATATACAGAATAAGAACAGATACTGAGGATTACACCCAGTATACAGGACAGGAGAAGTGGTACTGTGCAGAGTCCATATATACAGAATAAGAGCAGATACTGAGGATTACACCCAGTATACAGGACAGGAGAAGTGGTACTGTGCAGTGTATACATATACAGAATAAGAGCAGATACTGAGGATTACACCCAGTATACAGGACAGGGGAAGTGGTACTGTGCAGTGTATACATATACAGAATAAGAGCAGATACTGAGGATTACACCCAGTATACAGGACAGGAGAAGTGGTACTGTGCAGTGTCCATATATACAGAATAAGAGCAGATACTGAGGAACTCTTTTTTAATTTTATACAAAAATACAAAAACGTTGCCATAAAATTTTCCAAACAAGGTATAAAGTATATACACTTACCCTACTGGCCCAGCTACATGCATACTATCTCATTCATACCTACTAAAAAAAAAAAAATGGAGAAAATGAAACTTAGCCTAACGTAAACATCCGATCCGGCTGAGCCCCGACTATATACAAATTTATACAAATTAATCAGAACAGAAACTAAATTACAACTTCTTACAATAAAAAATAATAAACATAAAATAATCATAACAGAAATATCAAATAACTATAATATATTTTTTTTTATTATTATTAATTTTTTTTTTTTTTTTTTTAAATTTTAATTTTTTTTACATTTTAATTTAATTTTATTTTTTTTTATTTTTTTTACACACATATATGAGAAAACAAACCCATACTAACCCTACCAATCTATCTATCTATCTATCCCATCACCTTCACCCAGGGCCAACCTCCGCCTCTTGTCCCTCCATGAGGCCAGCCCTTCCACCACCACCCACACCCAGCCCCTCGCCTCATGTCCTCCTATGTCCGCATAGTCCAGGGCTGGATGCAGGTCTCCCCACACAAAATATGAACCCCCCACCCCATCCCACCCAACCTAACTACACCCCACTTACCCTATCATACAATATATACATCTTATAACAACCATATCAATCTATACAAACCAATATTAAAATCCACCCGAAGGCCCAAGTTCAGTCATTTGCAAACCTTTCTTCAAAAACTCATCTTAAATACAAAACAAAAACCTAATGTGAAAGCCTCAGCCCAACACCAGGAAAAGTGCCACTGAGGCTAAGGCACATCAAAGGTGAAGCCTCTCCAGAGGTAAGAGACCCCATCCGTACCCACCTTCTCGCACTCAAGAGAGCGAACCTTCGCCAGGTCACTTAGAATGTTCCTACACACCTCTTCCACAGGGAGGACTTTCTGCTGGGTTGAAACTAAACACCGTGCGTTCCATGTGAAGTACCTGATCACTATGCTAACTATAAAAGCTGTGCATGGGTCCCTTCTTCCCAAACCTTTGAATGCTCCATAAGCCCATTCCGCATAGGAGAGGTTGGCTAGCCTAGGCCAGCCAATGGATGCACCCACCCGTTTGTATACCTCTGTATTAAAGGGACACTGAAGCAGGAAGTGCTCCATACTTTCCAGTATGTCGCCACACTCCTCCCGGGGACAACCCCTTTCATCAGAGTTCCTGTACTTCAAGTTGTCCCTTACATACAGCTTCCCGTGAAAGCAGCGCCAAGCCAAGTCCCAAAACTTCAAGGGGATCCTTGCCGAATTTAACAACTGTAACCCCTTGTCTAGATCCCGGCTTGGGCAATCCTTAAGGGCCAGGGGCTTCCAGAAGTGGGTCAACAAGACCCTCTCGTCAAGGGATCTCCTTGACTGGGTCTTGATTTCCCTCACTCCCAAACCCCACTGGCGGATCACCTTCAGAATCGGGGTGACATAAGCCGGAAGATATCCGTGAGGTGTACGCAAATCCTTCACTTGCCCTCCTGTCTCCCACTCCTGGAAGAAAGGCCAAAACCAACCCCTGCAAGAGACTACCCACGGAGGAGCCCTCTCTTTCCAGAGGTTTGCCAGGTTGATCTTAACAAAGGTGTTCACAAGGAACACCACTGGGTTGACCATACCCAACCCCCCTAATCTCCTCGTACGGTATGTCACCTCTCTCTTGACTAGGTTCAGCCTATTCCCCCATAACAGTTGAAAGAACAGACTGTAAACCCGAGTCCAGAGAGGTTCTGGCAAGACACATACACTGGCCAAATAGATAAGCAAAGGGAGAAGGTAAGTCTTGATCAGGTTCACCCTTTCCCTGAGGGTCAAAGACCAACCCTTCCACTGGTCAACCTTCTGAGCGGCGATCGTGAGCCTGCTGTCCCAATTTTGGGTGGGATAATCCCCATGGCCGAATTGAACGCCTAGGACTTTGGCTGACGACTGGGGCTCTGGGAGGGTGTCCGGGAGACCGAAAGATGGATCACCCCCTCCCAGCCAGAGACTCTCACACTTATCCCGGTTAATCATGGACCCGGAGACTTCCGAGTAGCGTTCTACCTCCGACATCACGTATTCCGCCCCACCTCCCGAGGACACGAAAACAGTGACGTCATCGGCATACGCCACCACCCTCAGAGTGGCTTCTGGCTCCTCCAGACTCATCCTGACTCCCGCTAACGGTCCCCGATCAATCCTCCTAATAAAAGGATCAATCGCAAACACGTATAAGAGCGGGCTCAATGGACAACCCTGGCGGACTCCAGACCCGACCTCAAAAGGGCTGCCAGACCAACCGTTCACTAGCGGGAAACTCTCTGCCCCTGCATACAAGATCTTTAGCCAATCGACAAACCCTCCCGGCAGGCCATATTTCAGAAGGACTGCCCAGAGGTACTCGTGGTTAACCCGATCAAAAGCCTTTGCCTGATCTAAAGCCAGCATGTACCCCTTCCAGCTACCCGCCCTACTCTGCTCCACTGCCTCTCGGACACCGAGCACAGCACTAAACGTGCTTCGGCCTGGAACTGAGCAATGTTGGGTCTCCGAAAGGAGCCGGGGCGCAAACTGCACCAACCGTTTAAACAGTATCTTGGCCAGGATCTTTCTGTCCGTATTGAGAAGCGCTATGGGACGCCAATTCTCAATACGGCTCGGATCTTTACCCTTTGATATAAGGATCAGAGCTGACCTCCTCATTGACTTCGGCAGAGTACCTGAGGAAAGGCACTCATTGAATACCTTAGTCAAGAGGGGAACCAAGGAGTCCTTAAAGGTCTTATAAAACTCGGATGTTAAGCCATCCGGGCCTGGCGACTTCTTTAGGGCAAGCCCTTCGATCGCCAGGCTGACTTCCTCTTCTCTGATTTCTTCTATCAAAACGCCAAGAGAGAGGTCTACTCTTAACTCAGGGATGGTTTCAGCCAGGAAAGCCGAAATCCTGTCCCGATTCAGATCCTTCTTCCTCAAGAGGCACGAGTAGAAGGACTTGACGATTTCCAAGATCCCTGATCTGGACCTATCCAGAGATCCCGTACCATCGACCAGTCCCGTCACCAACTTACTTTTCACTGACATCTTACAGTTTCTGTAAGGGTCGGGCGAGCGGTACTTCCCGAAATCCCTCTCAAAAACCAAAGATGTGTGCCTATCGTACTGGCACCTCTTAAGCAAAGATTTCACCCTGGAGATATCCTCTCGGCTACCTCCAGTCGAGACCAGTTGTTCGAGTTTCCTCCTCAGACCCTGATACAAGCGGTACCTGTCCAGGGACCTGAGGCTCGAGAGCTGGCGGAAGAATTTTGCCACCCGATCTTTGAATATCTCCCACCACTCAGACTTAGTGTCACAAAGATCCAGCAACTCTACCTGACTCTGAAGGAAGTCCTTAAAGGATTGTCTCACCTCTGCTTCCTCCAGGAGGGCCGAATTTAGCTTCCAATAGCCTCTTCCCATTTGGGGGGATTCTGCAACATTCAAAGAGAACATAATTAGACAGTGATCGGAGAATTCCACCTCTAAAGGTGAAAAAGTAGTCTCCTCCTTTAAATAAAACCTGTCTATTCTAGACCTAATCTGACTACCTCTATAATAAGTGAAACCACCGTGGCCTGGGGTGTGCCTAATGTGGACATCCACCAGGCGAGCCTCGCTAGCTATGCTATTCAGGGATACACTATCATAAGCCAGCCGGTTTCTGGCGCCTCCCCGGTCTTGGGACCTTGTGACTGTATTAAAGTCCCCGCCAAAGACCACCTGCCGACTCGTAAAAAGGAAAGGTTTGATCCTCATAAAGAGACGATTCCGATCCCACCTGGTTTGGGGACCATAGATGTTTATCAGGCGAAGCTCTTGACCCTTCATGAGGACATCTAAAATCAAACACCTCCCCATTTCTAACTCAATCACTCGTCGGCTTTCTACTGGTGCGGTAAAAAGAACCGCCACTCCGCTATACGGCTCAGCCGCAAGAGACCAATATGATGGACCACACCTCCACTCCTTTTTTGCTTTATACACAGCCGCCAAATCTGGCAGCCTGGTCTCTTGCAAAAATAAAATGTCAGCTTCAACCCGGCTGAGAAAATCAAAGGCTGCAAACCTAGCCGCATCCGATTTAATACTGGCGACATTAATGGTCGCCAGCGTCAACGGAGTGAGTGCCGCCATACAGAGTGATTAAGTTCTTCCCTCCCTTCCCCTTCTTGTTCTTCTTCTTACCCCTCTTGGGGCTACCCCCTAAGGTGGCACGATCTCTTTTGAGAGAGACAGTGGTGTCCATCTCATTAGTCACCACCGCCTCCCCCTTCGCACCACCCTTGTCATTCCCATTCCCAGTGTCTGGACCCGCCCCACCTCCCGAGGACCTTGCATCCTCACCGGAGGGAGGCGCGGGCCCTTCCAGAGGCTCCTTCTCTTGCCCCTCCGGCTCCCCACCTTGAACCTCCTCCCCGGAAGAAGAGGAGGCGGAGATCTCATCCAAGGTGAGGTACCGGTTGGAAAGATCCAGGGGAAGAGAGTCAGGATTAGAGAGGTCCAGGGGGGAGCTGGCTTTGCCTTCCACAGGCACTCTAGTCGGGCTAGATCTTTTTTTGGTCAGACGTTTCCTTCTTATTCTTTTAGACTCTGTCTCACTCCCCTCTGTTGCACTCTCGTAGCAAGAGGACAGAGTCACCTCGGAACGGTCTAGTCTCCTGAGTTCCTCATTCCCCTCGATATCCCCCAGGGTCTCAGCTCTAGGAGAGGCATTCTCTTGGGAGGGCACAGGCATCACCCCAGGACGGGGTTCCACCTGCCCCCTCTCCATCTGACGCCTCTCCCTCCGTCTCTTCTGGGACGGGCCGTCTTTTCTCTTCATCGACCCCACTGCCCTGTCGCCTTCGCCAGCACTCGCCTCGGCGGTGGGGGCCTCCCGGCTCGCCTCCGCGCGTGCACGAGCCACGTTGGCGACAGAGCGAGGGCAACGACTGAACGGGTGCCCTAGCTCACCACACAGGTTGCATCTAATCTGCCCACAAGATGCAGCTAGATGGCCTTCACCCCCGCACAACGCGCACCTCTGCACTTGGCAGCTGGCGCTGAAGTGCGAAGGGCTGCCGCACTTGTAACACAGCTTAGGCTGCCCCCTGTAGAACACCATGATCCTATCCCGACCAAGGAAAGCAGATGATGGTATGTGGGAAACCGACCCCCCTGAATGTTTCAACTTAATCTGAAACGTCCAGGCACCCGACCAGATGCCAAACTCATCCAGGTTCTTGCTAGGAAGACCCTGGACGTCCCCGTACCTGCTCAACCAGGTCAAGATGTCAACACAAGAAAGTGACTCGTTACGGGTGAGAACGGTCACCTTCTTGACCTCATTCTGGCGGGTTATCGCTTGCACAAAAAACCCCTGCCAGTCCGGCTGGTCTTTTGCCAGTTCATACCCAGACCAGAAAAGTTCAAGACCCTCTGGCCGGGCAAAACTGACATCAAACTCCCGGGTGCCATACGGATGTATCAGGGCAAAGATGTCACATGCCCTGATGCCCATCCGAAAGAGAAGCTCTGCCACCCTCTTTCTGGTAGGGCACGCTTCATTGCCTCTCCACTTCAGACAGACAACATTCCGCCTGGTTGACCCGGGGCCGGTTGTGGGTGAGGACCAGGTGGTCTCGCCCCCGCCTTGCTCTCGGAAGGCACGCAGGCCATGTCTGTCTATCCAGAAGGATAGATCCACCTGCTGCCCCCCTACTGTAATGGAATTCTCCCCTCTCCTAAGAGCCTCTAGAAGTTGCCGCTGCAAGTTACCGTCACCAGACATTGGTAATGGGGAGGACAATGGGGACCGCCCCTCCCCCCCCGCGCCGGCAACCACACCAGCATAACTTCTGCCAGGCGTAACCGACGCAGGAGGGGCAGCCGGACCGGGCCCACCCCCATCCCCCCCAGACCTATCTACAGCAGGTGCCACTCCAGACCCCTCTGAAGGGGCTACATGAGGCGCACCGGCCACTTGTACAGTGGGCGGCCGACCTCCAACATTCACCCCTCCATCAGGGCCCAGGGCAACACCAACACCACTAACAAAAACTGTATTTACACAAGTGACCACTTCTTTAGTGGCCACTACCACACTCTCCCCTCCCCCCACACACACTGCTGGGCCAGAGGGGACCGAGGTCACATTATTTGTTTTGTCCAGCATCTCCTTGCTGGACACATTTTTAACAGTCTTTTCTGATTTTTCAGTCTTTCCTGATTTTTCGGGCCGGCGGGCTGTAGAACCACTGGTCCCAGCCACGCCGGCCTTATCCACTTGACGGACAGTGCAGGAGGGAGGGGCGGTGCGCACCACACTCTCATCAGGACCGCCCCCTCCCTCTCTGCCTACACACACACACTGCTCTGAGCTCTTTTCTGGACATCCGAAGCCCCACCCCCTCCACCCCTGACCACTCCCACTGCGCCGCCACGACAATACCAGCGGAAGGGACTGAAGCGGAGCAGACCGGGGCAGAGGAGACGGGAACCCCGGCAGGGATTTGGGCATACAAACTGGGAGGGGCGGAGGCAGCCACCTCGCACCCTCCCCCTGCAACTCCGGATCGGGACACCGCTGTACCCGCGGTCCCACCACCTCAACCCACAGCCGTCCCCACCACCCCCGCCCCCCTGTCCCCCACCGCCATGCCAAAACCGGCAGGGGGGGCTGCAGGGCGCACGGGAGCGGCGAAGCAGACCGGGGCAGAGGAGGCAGACCCCAGGACAGGGATCCCGGCAACAACCTCTGCAAGGGGGTCAGTGGCAGCCACACCGCCCCGCCGCACCTCCACCCGGCACTTGTCCAGTGCCCCAGCAGAGGCGGGCGGAGCCATCCGACCACCAACCATGTCCTCCTCGCCGCCCGCCCCGGGAGCCTTCCTGTCTGGCCCCTCCAGCTTTTCCTCACCGCCCCTGTTACCGCAAACAGGGACGGCGTCCTGCGCCATCTTTGCCACGTCTTTCTCCCCACTCCTACGCACCGATCCCACAGCAGAGACCGGGCCAGGGAGGATGGTGGGGTTCGTGCCCTGAGCTGGCTTTTCAGCTGGCCCAGGGCACGCAGGGTGGGTCACATAGACATACCTCACCTCTGGCTTTAATGTCTCTGCCTTTCTCTTTTTTCCTAATGGCTCATCTTCAGGCAATTCGTCACCAAAGCAAATGTCCTCACTAATTTTGGGGGACTCCAGGTGGCGTATTTCGGCCATAAGCTGCCCCCCAACTCCGCTGTTCTCACTGAACTCGCCTTCTTCATCAGAACTAGTGGGGGGCAGGCATACCTGCTCTGCGGTGATGCTAGTTTCCGCAGGCTGCCCCCCCCATGTCCGACTCTTCCTCCTCACTAGAGGAGTCATCTTCTTGCTGCTTTTTATTTCCAGCCATTTCATTAAACCTTTGATCGTTCATGAGTTTTTCCTTGAAGGGACCACTGTTATCCAGAATGGCCCCCATTCTTTCCTGCAGCTCTTTAATCACTTCTTTTAAGACTTTTATTTTTCTTGATATTTCTAGCCTGTTTTTTCTGGCTGCTTTGTCCACCTTCCCCCTCTCAAGCTTCAGGTTCTCCCTCACCTTCTTGAGGGTCCTATTCGCTTCCTCGTACTCCCGGAGATAGGCTGTGATCCGGGAGCTGTAAACGGCGATTAGTTCCCGGGGCTTCATGTTGCCCCAGTCAGCCACAACCGGAACCGTCCCATCCCCAGGAGCACTCCGCGTACCTCTTGGAGGGCTACTGTCCGCCCTCCTGGAACTGCCGGCGATGGACACGGCTTCACCTCCGGGGGCTGCAGGGGCCGCTGCACCACGACTCCTGCTGGATCTTCTGACCCCCGAGGCGGAAGATGGAACTGAGGCCGGTAGCTCACCTCCCCTACCTCCCGCCGGCCTACCCCGGGAAGTAGGATCCTGGGTCTTCAGTCGCTTCATTGCCCAGGACCCCACCACCTCCCTGGGGAGAGAGGCAGGGCCTGGGCTGGGATAGATGGAAAAATCCCTGGAAGCTGCTGGACAATCAGCAGGAGCTCCTCCAAACACGACCACACCCGTCCACTGACTCCTGCACACACGACCACACCCGTCCACTGACTCCTCCAAACACGACCACACCCGTCCACTGACTCCTGCACACACGACCACACCCGTCCACTGACTCCTGCACACACGACCACACCCGTCCACTGGCTCCTGCACACACGACCACACCCGTCCACTGACTCCTGCACACACGACCACACCCGTCCACTGACTCCTGCACACACGACCACACCCGTCCACTGACTCCTGCACACACGACCACACCCGTCCACTGGCTCCTGCACACACGACCACACCCGTCCACTGGCTCCTGCACACTGAGGATTACACCCAGTATACAGGACAGGAGAAGTGGTACTGTGCAGTGTCCATATATACAGAATAAGAGCAGATACTGAGGATTACACCCAGTATACAGGAGAAGTGGTACTGTGCAGTGTATATATATACAGAATAAGAGCAGATACTGAGGATTACACCCAGTATACAGGACAGGAGAAGTGGTACTGTGCAGTGTATATATATACAGGATAAGAGCAGATACTGAGGATTACACCCAGTATACAGGACAGGAGAAGTGGTACTGTGCAGTGTATATATATACAGAATAAGAGCAGATACTGAGGATTACACCCAGTATACAGGACAGGAGAAGTGGTACTGTGCAGTGTATACATATACAGAATAAGAGCAGATACTGAGGATTACACCCAGTATACAGGAGAAGTGGTACTGTGCAGTGTATATATATACAGAATAAGAGCAGATACTGAGGATTACACCCAGTATACAGGACAGGAGAAGTGGTACTGTGCAGTGTATATATATACAGGATAAGAGCAGATACTGAGGATTACACCCAGTATACAGGACAGGAGAAGTGGTACTGTGCAGTGTATATATATACAGAATAAGAGCAGATACTGAGGATTACACCCAGTATACAGGACAGGAGAAGTGGTACTGTGCAGTGTATACATATACAGAATAAGAGCAGATACTGAGGATTACACCCAGTATACAGGACAGGAGAAGTGGTACTGTGCAGTGTGTATATATACAGAATAAGAGCAGATACTGAGGATTACACCCGGTTTACAGGACAGGAGAAGTGGTACTGTGCAGTGTATATATATATACAGAATAAGAGCAGATACTGAGGATTACACCCAGTATACAGGACAGGAGAAGTGGTACTGTGCAGTGTATATATATACAGAATAAGAGCAGATACTGAGGATTACACCCGGTATACAGGACAGGAGAAGTGGTACTGTGCAGTGTATATATATATATATATACAGAATAAGAGCAGATACTGAGGATTACACCCAGTATACAGGACAGGAGAAGTGGTACTGTGTAGGGATCGACCGATATTGATTTTTTAGGGCCGATACCGATACCGATAATTTGTCAACTTTCAGGCCGATAGCCGATAATTTATACCGATATTCTGGGTATTTTTATTTTTGAGGAAAAAAAAAAATTTCCTACACAAATCTGCTGAAAATTAATGTTTATTGTTAACGTGTATTATTATTTTATTTTTTTGTAAATCTTTTTCATTTATACTTAATATTTTTGTGTTTTTTTTTTTTTTACTAACTTTTAGCCCCCTTAGGGACTAGAACCCTTGTCCCATTCACCCTGATAGATCTCTATCAGAGTGAATAGGATCTCGCACTCTCCCTGCTGCCCTGTGCTCTGTGCACACAGCAGCATGGAGCTGACTATGGCAGCCAGGGCTTCAATAGCGTCCTGGCTGCCATGGTAACCGATCGGAGCCCCAGGCTTACACTGCTGGGGCTCCGATCGGAGGAGCAGGGGAGAGGGGATCCTGTGGCCACTGCCACCAATGATTAGAACTGGGGGGGGGGGGGGGGCGCACTGCGCCACCAATGCTTTTACTATTGGGATGGGGGTGGGGGGCGCACTGCGCCACCAATGACTAATACTAGGGGGCTTGAGGGGGGGGGCGCACTGCGCCACCAATGATTAAAGGGAATCGATCCATGTTTAATAAAGTACCTTTTTTCCATCTGTGTTCTTCTTTTCCATGTCAGTCTTGTCCTTTCTTCTAAAAATCGATTCTTAGGATATGCAAATGACGCTGTAAGGAGCCCAGAGGGGCGTTTTTCTTTCTCCACGGTGCCCAGGAACGCCCCTCTGAAGTGCCGTGCCCGCCTAAATATGAAAACTACTAACGCCTCCATGTTTAGCTGAATCGCCTCCCAGAGGCGCGGCTAAGTCCTCAACACCCCCCCTCCTCCTCCTCAGCGCCGCGCTCTGCGAACACCCGATCCTCCTCTCGTCGGCGTCCCAAATCCTGCGCAGGCGCAGTGCCAGCGATTGCCTGCGCTCTGATAATACGGCTGAGGGCAACAGCTTCAACATCGTCACTGGGCATGCGCCGAGCCCAGTGACGATGTTGAAGCTGTTGCCCTCAGCCGTATTATCAGAGCGCAAGCAATCGCCGGCACTTCGCCTGCGCAGGATTTGGGACGCCGACGAGAGGAGGATCGGGTGTTCGCAGAGCGCGGCGCTGAGGAGGGGGAGGGAGGAGGAGGAGGAGGGGGGGGGGTGAATGTTGAGGACTTAGCCGCGCCTCTGGGAGGCGATTCAGCTAAACATGGAGGCGTTAGTAGTTTTCATATTTAGGCGGGCACGGCACTTCAGAGGGGCGTTCCTGGGCACCGTGGAGAAAGAAAAACACCCCTCTGGGCTCCTTACAGCGTCATTTGCATATCCTAAGAATCGATTTTTAGAAGAAAGGACAAGACTGACATGGAAAAGAAGAACACAGATGGAAAAAAGGTACTTTATTAAACATGGATCCATGAAAAAAAAATTTTAAACATTGCTAGTGACAGATTCCCTTTAATGCTGGGGGGCTTGGGGGGGGGGCGCACTGCGCCACCAATGACTAATACTAGGGGGCTTGGGGGGGGGGCGCACTGCGCCTCCAAGGTTTTTACTATTGGGATGGGGGGCGCACTGCGCCACCAATGACTAATACTAGGGGGCTTGGGGGGGGGGCGCACTGCGCCACCAATGTTTTTACTATTGGGGTGGGGGGCGCACTGCTTGAGGGGGGGGGGGGCGCACTGCGCCACCAATGAAGATACCTCTCTTTCACATACAGGAGGCGGGAGCTGCAGAATCACATAGCCGGCTCCCGACCTCTATGAGCGGTAGCTGCGATCCGCGGCACCTAAGAGGTTAACTACCGCGGACCGCAGCTGCCGTTCATAGAGGTCGGGAGCCGGCTATGTGATTCTGCAGCTCCCGCCTCCTGTATTTGAATTAATGAAAGACTCATCTTCATTGGTGGCGCAGCGGCCACAGCCCCTCCCCTCCTCTTGTCCTCCGTCCTGTCATTGGAGGCAGCGGCAGCAGCATCACAGGGGGAGGAGACACTGCTTCCTTCTCCCCTGTGCTGCGGAGGGAACACAGAACGCGCTGAGAGCAGCGCGTTCTGTGTTCCCAATACGTTATCGGTATATCGGCAAAATAGATGCCGATACCGATAACGTTCAAAATCCTCAATATCGGCCGATAATATCGGCCAAACCGATAATCGGTCGATCCCTAGTACTGTGCAGTGTATATATATACAGAATAAGAGCAGATACTGAGGATTACACCCAGTATACAGGACAGGAGAAGTGGTACTGTGCAGTGTATATATATACAGAATAAGAGCAGATACTGAGGATTACATCCAGTATACAGGACAGGAGAAGTGGTACTGTGCAGTGTGTATATATACAGAATAAGAGCAGATACTGAGGATTACACCCAGTATACAGGACAGGAGAAGTGGTACTGTGCAGTGTATATATATACAGAATAAGAGCAGATACTGAGGATTACACTCAGTATACAGGACAGGAGAAGTGGTACTGTGCAGTGTGTATATATACAGAATAAGAGCAGATACTGAGGATTACACCCAGTATACAGGACAGGAGAAGTGGTACTGTGCAGTGTATATATATACAGAATAAGAGCAGATACTGAGGATTACACCCAGTATACAGGACAGGAGAAGTGGTACTGTGCAGTGTGTATATATACAGAATAAGAGCAGATACTGAGGATTACACCCAGTATACAGGACAGGAGAAGTGCTACTGTGCAGTGTATATATATACAGAATAAGAGCAGATACTGAGGATTACACCCAGTATACAGGACAGGAGAAGTGGTACTGTGCAGTGTATATATACAGAATAAGAGCAGATACTGAGGATTACACCCAGTATACAGGACAGGTGAAGTGGTACTGTGCAGTGTATACATATACAGAATAAGAGCAGATACTGAGGATTACACCCAGTATACAGGACAGGAGAAGTGGTACTGTGCAGTGTCCATATCTACAGAATAAGAGCAGATACTGAGGATTACACCCAGTATACAGGACAGGAGAAGTGGTACTGTGCAGTGTATATATATACACAGAATAAGAGCAGATACTGAGGATTACACCCAGTATACAGGACAGGAGAAGTGGTACTGTGCAGTGTATATATATACAGAATAAGAGCAGATACTGAGGATTACACCCAGTATACAGGACAGGAGAAGTGGTACTGTGCAGTGTATATATATACAGAATAAGAGCAGATACTGAGGATTACACCCAGTATACAGGACAGGAGAAGTGGTACTGTGCAGTGTATATATATACAGAATAAGAGCAGATACTGAGGATTACACCCAGTATACAGGACAGGAGAAGTGGTACTGTGCAGTGTATATATATATATACAGAATAAGAGCAGATACTGAGGATTACACCCAGTATACAGGACAGGAGAAGTGGTACTGTGCAGTGTATATATATATATACAGAATAAGAGCAGACACTGAGGATTACACCCAGTATACAGGACAGGAGAAGTGGTACTGTGCAGTGTATATATATACAGGATAAGAGCAGATACTGAGGATTACACCCAGTATACAGGACAGGAGAAGTGGTACTGTGCAGAGTCCATATATACAGAATAAGAGCAGATACTGAGGATTACATCCAGTATACAGGACAGGAGAAGTGGTACTGTGCAGTGTATATATATACAGAATAAGAGCAGATACTGAGGATTACACCCAGTATACAGGACAGGAGAAGTAGTACTGTGCAGTGTATATATATACAGAATAAGAGCAGATACTGAGGATTACACCCAGTATACAGGACAGGAGAAGTGGTACTGTGCAGTGTATATATATACAGAATAGGAGCAGATACTGAGGATTACACCCAGTATACAGGACAGGAGAAGTGGTACTGTGCAGTGTATATATATACAGAATAAGAGCAGATACTGAGGATTACACCCAGTATACAGGACAGGAGAAGTAGTACTGTACAGTTTATATATTGTGAGACAGTGACAGGTCTCACGCAGGTTAGAGGCATGGAAGGGGTGGATAATGTGGTCCACACCCCTGTTCCACCACAGGTGAGAGAAGCTGGAGGTAATCAGCCTGGCATAAGGCACCTCCCAGAGTGTCAGAAAGGGGGTAGTGTGTTACCTGTGGACAGAGGCCTGGAGGCTCTGTGTGGTCTCAGCTGGGCAAGGCTGAGGGACCACAAGGCTGGGAGATAGCCTGAAGTTGGGGGACGCAGCGACGCCTGGGAGGGTCGCAGGGCCATAGTCAGGCAGACTACTGAGCCCCAATCCCCCACAAGAAATACTGAACTGGAGACAGTGGGTGTACTGTGCTCTGTACAGCCAGGAGGCTGTGGGACATTGGCTGACAAAAGCCGCATGAGTTCACAGGGTGTGAACTGGGACCTAGGTGAGTCAGGAAACTTTATGTTTAGTTAGAGCCTGGACGGGTGAGTGTTTATTATTTTGTCATTTTATTGTTGCTGGTGTTGAACAATAAATGCACTGTTTGGACCTGAAACCTGGTGTCCTAAAGGCGTATCTGTGAGAATGACCCCCGGAGAAGAGCTAACCCCCCACAATATATAGATACACTCAGATGTGTGCAGGGTTGGAGCGCCACCTGAGGCCACAGTCTCAGATTGCCTCATTAATCAGACATCCCTGTGTGGCCCTAACGTTTTTGTTTGGCCCTGCAGGGGCAGCATGTTTACCTACCTTCTCAGTACTCGCCTCTTGTGGCCGTGCCATGCATCTGATGAGATTGCATGAAGCGTTTCAGGGTCCTTGCACTGGTTTGGCGGCGCTCTCTGTGCGGCTGTTTGGTGATGGCTACATTTTTTATTTTTCTTAACAATTTGTTCAAAAATCACGGACCGTCAATTTTTTTTTACAGACAAATTGGAAAACTAATGAACTCCCTATCTTCCAAATCCTCCTTCTCTTGCTTTCTAAAACTTAACATGGATGTTGTGGCAGACCAAGGGTCAGTCACGTGATGATCGTTGCCACGTGTTCAGGTGAATGACGTGGATGAAGGAAAATGTCAGAGGTCAGCGCATAGTTCAAAATTCTGCCAGGATCCCAAAAAGAGAGTGTCCTGGGCCCTTTATTTATACCCCATTCCAAGGGTGTAACCCCTTTAAGTATTGACATGATTGGTACACAAAATAATACTTCTAATTGGTCAGAACTGAATCCATCTATTGATTGGTTAGTATTCTATATTCTACTAACGGGTTAACTGCTGAGACCATTTTTTTCTTTAGCAAGAAATGCATATTGGCTACTTAGCGCTTACAAACCTTATCTTATCTCAACACACATGGCTAATGACTTCTATAGTTTTTAGCTTAATTCTTGTTTTTCAGCTGTAAGCTGTTGCCATTTTCTATTGCGCACACAGGGAAATGGAAACTTTATTATAAAGTACTATAAAGTACTTTATAATATCCACTTTCAGAAAAGCTGGATAATTTCTTTAACATGGATAAAACAGAATCCATCTGTAAGGAAATTTACTCTCTTCCCTAACGGTGTGTCCCTTAACACATGATTTCAGTGGCCAGCTTGAATTAAGCCTTACCGGTACCGGGAGAATGAAGAAGATAGACCACATGAACACATGTCTATTTCCAATCCATTCTGGTTTATTCACAGCTGGGAAACAGTTTTAATAGAGGGGGTTGAGCTTCCTTTACATCCAATCATATGTTAGCATTAGTATTTGACCAATAGTATGGTCACACATAAGCTCTGCATTAACATCATAGCTGACTCCTAGTAACAGCATTTGACCAATCAGGTATATACACATAGGCTAGCAGACACTTGAGTCAGATGTCCTTTTATGGCTAGAAGGCTGTTCAAACTTTCAACATGTATGGATTTCATGAAACAGTTTAAGGAAGTGTCTCACATTCCATAGGGGGAGGGAGGTTTTGTAGTGCACTAACCAAATGTAATACACGTGACTAAATGAGACAAAATGGAGTCACATATATCCCATCACCATCATCTTTCCCCCATCTTGCTCAACCCCCCCCAACAGACCTATCTATCATGATCAATGGCTGCACACTCTCCCCGGTCAACCAAGTCCGCTGCCTCGGAGTGACCTTGGATTCTGCCCTGTCCTTCCGACCGCACATCCAAGCCCTTTCCACCACCTGCCGCCTCCAACTCAAAAACATCTCCCACATCCGCGCTTTCCTTAACTTTGAATCTGCGAAAATGCTTGTACCTGCCCTCATCATCTCCCGCCTAGACTACTGCAACACTCTCCTCTGTGGCCTTCCATCTAGCACTCTCGCACCCCTCCAATCTATCCTCAACTCTGCTGCCCGACTAATCCACCTCTCACCCTGTTACTCCTCTGCCTCTCCCCTCTGCCAATCCCTTCACTGGCTCCACATCGCCCAGCAAATTCACTTCAAAGTACTAACAAATACATACAAGGCCGTCCACAACCTGTCCGCTCCCTACATCTCTGACCTCCCGATACACCCCCACACGCACTCTCCGATCCTCACAAGACCTCCTTCTCTCCTCTCCTCCCCCGGGCAGGGCCCTCTCTCTGTACCAGTCTGTAACTCGTCTTCTTCATGCTTAGTGCACTTGTCTGTATTATGTATGTGCACCGCTTATCATATGTACAGCGCTTTAATAATAACTGTAGTAATGGACGCCTGTACGAATACTGAAGACTTCACCAGAGTTCCCTGTGTCACCAACCTCCAAAAACATTACGGACAACTCTCATTTTTTTCACGGACCCTGTGCAGGAATTTGTGGGTGGTTGGTAACCCCACCCTCCGTCCTCCGGGGCGCACAGATCGGACCTGGGGCTGATGGAGGAATCCTGCTTCTTTCTTTCAGGTGCGGAAAGTCTTCAGTTCATCTCCATTTCTGGTCCCAGAAAACAGCGTCAGCATCATGGAGGGAACCGACGAGGGTGAGATTAAACCCCTCTGCAGAACGCACCCTCCAGATACCTAGTGATATGGCCTGCAGACTATTACACCTCTAACCTCTTTATAGAGATCCGCAGAACATTGCTCTGTCCTCTCCACCTCCTGTTACATAGTGATATATCCTGCAGATTATTACACCTCTGACCTCTAGAGATCTGCAGAACATCGCTCTATCCTCTCTACCTCCTCCATAGGGCCCTTTTGGTATCTGATACTTTCATTTCTTTCTACAGGAGTCTTGGCCTGGATCACGGTGAACTTTCTGACAGGTATCTGAGTCTTGCCTATAGTGGAGTGTGTGTCACAGCTTGTTGATACAGATGGGGATGCATGTGTCCTTGCTTGGGGATACAGATGGGGATGCATGTGTCACAGCTTGTGGATACAGATGGGGATGCATGTGTCACAGCTTGTGGATACAGATGGGGATGCATGTGTCACAGCTTGGGGATACATGTGTCACAGCTTGGGGATGCAGATGGGGATGCATGTATCCTTGCTTGGGGATGCATGTGTCCTTGCTTGGGGATACAGATGGGGATGCATGTGTCACAGCTTGTGGATACAGATGGGGATGCATGTGTCAGAGCTTGAAGATACAGATGGGAATGCATGTGTCACAGCTAGGGGATGCAGATAGGGATGCATGTATCCTTGCTTGGGGATGCAGATGGGGATGCATGTGTCCTTGCTTTGGGATACAGATGGGGATGCATGTATCCTTGCTTGGGGATACAGATGGGGATGCATGTGTCCTTGCTTGGGGATACAAATGGGGATGCATGTGTCACAGCTTGGGGATACAGATGGGGATGCATGTGTCACAGCTTGGGGATACAGATGGGGATGCATGTGTCACAGCTTGGGGATACAGATGGGGATGCATGTGTCCTTGTTCGGGGATGCATGTGTCCTTGCTTGTGGATACAGATGGGGATGCATGTGTCCTTGCTTGGGGATACAGATGGGGATGCATGTGTCACAGCTTGGGGATATAGATGGGGATGCATGTGTCACAGCTTGGGGATACAGATGGGGATGCATGTGTCACAGCTTGGGGATACAGATGGGGATGCATGTGTCACAGCTTGGGGATGCATGTGTCACAGCTTGGGGATGCAGATGGGGATGCATGTATCCTTGCTTGGGGATGCATGTGTCCTTGCTTGGGGATACAGATGGGGATGCATGTGTCACAGCTTGTGGATACAGATGGGGATGCATGTGTCAGAGCTTGAAGATACAGATGGGAATGCATGTGTCACAGCTAGGGGATGCAGAAAGGGATGCATGTATCCTTGCTTGGGGATGCATGTGTCACAGCTTGGGAATGCATGTGTCACAGCTAGGGGATGCAGAAAGGGATGCATGTATCCTTGCTTGGGGATGCATGTATCACAGCTTGGGGATGCATGTGTCACAGCTTGGGGATACAGATGGGGATGCATGTGTCAGAGCTTGAAGATACAGATGGGGATGCATGTGTCACAGCTTGGGGATACAGATGGAGATGCATGTGTCACAGCTAGGGGATACAGATGGGATGCATGTGTCCTTGCTTTGGGATACAGATGGGGATGCATGTATCCTTGCTTGGGGATGCATGTGTCACAGCTTGGGGATACAGATGGGGATGCATGTGTCACAGCTTGGGGATACAGATGGAGATGCATGTGTCACAGCTAGGGGATACAGATGGGATGCATGTGTCCTTGCTTTGGGATACAGATGGGGATGCATGTATCCTTGCTTGGGGATGCATGTGTCACAGCTTGGGGATGCATGTGTCACAGCTTGGGGATACAGATGGGGATGCATGTGTCCTTGCTTGGGGATACAGATGGGGATGCATGTGTCCTTGCTTGGGGATACAGATGGGGATGCATGTGTCACAGCTTGGGGATACATGTGTCACAGCTTGGGGATACAGATGGGGATGCATGTGTCACAGCTTGAAGATACAGGTGGGGATGCATGTGTCACAGCTTGAAGATACAGGTGGGGAAACATGTGTCACAGCTTAGGGATACAGATGGGGATGCATGTGTCACAGATTGGGGATGCATGTGTCCTTGCTTGGGGATACAGATAGGGATGCATGTGTCACAGTTTGGGGATGCATGTGTCACAGCTTGGGGATGCATGTGTCACAGCTTGGGGATACAGATGGGGATGCATGTGTCACAGATTGGGGATACAGATGGGGATGCATGTGTCACAGCTTGGGGGATACACATGGGGATGCATGTGTCCTAGATTGAGGATAGGGATGCATGTGTCATAGCTGGTGGTGGGTAAGCTTGGAGGAATGCAGTTATTGTACCTCTGGAGTTGTAGTCTCGAGAAGGCGTGATTTCTAGCTCATGGATGAAGTGGAAGAAAATGTGTGCATCATAATTCAGGGGTATGTCCATCATAGCCCGGTGGTACATTCAGAGGTATGTGTGTGTCATCATAGCCCGGGGGTACATTCAGAGGTATGTGTGTGTCATCATAGCCCGGGGGTACATTCAGGGGTATGTGTGTGTCATCATAGCCCGGGGGTACATTCAGGGGTATGTGTGTGTCATCATAGCCCGGGGGTACATTCAGAGGTATGTGTGTGTCATCATAGCCCAGGGATACATTCAGAGGTATGTGTGTGTCATCATAGCCCGGGGGTACAGTCAGAGGTATGTGTGTGTCATCATAGCCCGGGGGTACATTCAGGGGTATGTGTGTGTCATCATAGCCCGGGGGTACATTCAGGGGTATGTGTGTGTCATCATAGCCCGGGGGTACATTCAGAGGTATGTGTGTGTCATCATAGCCTGGGGGTACATTCAGGGGTATATGTGTGTGTCATCATAGCCCGGGGTTACATTCAGAGGTATGTGTGTGTCATCATAGCCCGGGGGTACATTCAGAGGTATGTGTGTGTCATCATAGCCCGGGGGTACATTCAGAGGTATGTGTGTGTCATCATAGCCCGGGGGTACATTCAGGGGTATGTGTGTGTCATCATAGCCCAGGGGGTACATTCAGGGGTATGTGTGTGTCATCATAGCCCGGGGGTACATTCAGAGGTATGTGTGTGTCATCATAGCCCGGGGTTACATTCAGGGGTATGTGTGTGTCATCATAGCCCGGGGGTACATTCAGAGGTATGTGTGTGTCATCATAGCCCGGGGGTACATTCAGAGGTATGTGTGTGTCATCATAGCCCGGGGGTACATTCAGGGGTATGTGTGTGTCATCATAGCCCGGGGGTACATTCAGGGGTATGTGTGTGTCATCATAGCCCGGGGGTACATTCAGAGGTATGTGTGTGTCATCATAGCCTGGGGGTACATTCAGGGGTATATGTGTGTGTCATCATAGCCCGGGGTTACATTCAGAGGTATGTGTGTGTCATCATAGCCCGGGGGTACATTCAGAGGTATGTGTGTGTCATCATAGCCCGGGGGTACATTCAGAGGTATGTGTGTGTCATCATAGCCCGGGGGTACATTCAGGGGTATGTGTGTGTCATCATAGCCCAGGGGGTACATTCAGGGGTATGTGTGTGTCATCATAGCCCGGGGGTACATTCAGAGGTATGTGTGTGTCATCATAGCCCGGGGTTACATTCAGGGGTATGTGTGTGTCATCATAGCCCGGGGGTACATTCAGGGGTATGTGTGTGTCATCATAGCCCGGGGGTACATTCAGAGGTATGTGTGTGTCATCATAGCCCGGGGGTACATTCAGGGGTATGTGTGTGTCATCATAGCCCGGGGGTACATTCAGAGGTATGTGTGTGTCATCATAGCCTGGGGGTACATTCAGGGGTATATGTGTGTGTCATCATAGCCCGGGGTTACATTCAGAGGTATGTGTGTGTCATCATAGCCCGGGGGTACATTCAGAGGTATGTGTGTGTCATCATAGCCCGGGGGTACATTCAGAGGTATGTGTGTGTCATCATAGCCCGGGGGTACATTCAGGGGTATATGTGTCATCATAGCCCGGGGGTACATTCAGAGGTATGTGTGTGTCATGATAGCCTGGGGGTACATTCAGAGGTATGTGTGTGTCATCATAGCCTGGGGGTACATTCAGAGGTATGTCCATCATAGCCCGGGGGTACATTCAGAGGTATGTCCATCATAGCCCGGGGGTACATTCAGAGGTATGTGTGTGTCATCATAGCCTGGGGGTACATTCAGAGGTATGTGTGTGTCATCATAGCCCGGGGGTACATTCAGAGGTATGTGTGTGTCATCATAGCCCGGGGGTACATTCAGGGGTATGTGTGTGTCATCATAGCCCGGGGGTACATTCAGAGGTATGTGTGTGTCATCATAGCCCGGGGGTACATTCAGAGGTATGTGTGTGTCATCATAGCCCGGGGGTACATTCAGGGGTATATGTGTCATCATAGCCCGGGGGTACATTCAGAGGTATGTGTGTGTCATCATAGCCCGGGGTTACATTCAGAGGTATGTGTGTGTCATCATAGCCCGGGGGTACATTCAGAGGTATGTGTGTGTCATCATAGCCCGGGGGTACATTCAGAGGTATGTGTGTGTCATCATAGCCCGGGGGTACATTCAGGGGTATGTCCATCATAGCCCGGGGGTACATTCAGAGGTATGTGTGTGTCATCATAGCCCGGGGGTACATTCAGAGGTATGTGTGTGTCATCATAGCCCGGGGGTACATTCAGAGGTATGTGTGTGTCATCATAGCCCGGGGGTACATTCAGGGGTATGTGTGTGTCATCATAGCCCGAGGTTACATTCAGAGGTATGTGTGTGTCATGATAGCCCGGGGGTACATTCAGAGGTATGTGTGTGTCATCATAGCCCGGGGGTACATTCAGGGGTATATGTGTCATCATAGCCCGAGGGTACATTCAGAGGTATGTGTGTGTCATCATAGCCTGGGGGTACATTCAGAGGTATGTGTGTGTCATCATAGCCCGGGGGTACATTCAGAGGTATGTGTGTGTGTCATCATAGCCCGGGGGTACATTCAGGGGTATATGTGTCATCATAGCCCGGGGGTACATTCAGAGGTATGTGTGTGTCATCATAGCCCGGGGGTACATTCAGAGGTATGTGTGTGTCATCATAGCCCGGGGGTACATTCAGGGGTATGTCCATCATAGCTCGGGGTTACATTCAGAGGTATGTGTGTGTCATCATAGCCCGGGGGTACATTCAGAGGTATGTGTGTGTCATCATAGCCCGGGGGTACATTCAGAGGTATGTGTGTGTCATCATAGCCCGGGGGTACATTCAGAGGTATGTGTGTGTCATCATAGCCCGGGGGTACATTCAGAGGTATGTGTGTGTCATCATAGCCCGGGGGTACATTCAGGGGTATATGTGTCATCATAGCCCGGGGGTACATTTAGGGGGGTACATGTGTTTTGCAGCTCAGAGGTAGGTTTGGGGGGGGGGGGGGGGGGGTGCACTGCGGCTCAGGTACATTTGGGGATGTGTGGGGGAGGGAATGCCTGTGGTGTAGTCAGGGGGATTAGTTTGGGGTCCTGTATCGGCCTTGTACACACTATACTTTTTCCAGGTCGCCTTCATGGGGATCGTAGCGTCGGGACCTTGGATTTGGGTGGAGGCTCCACACAGATAACCTTCTTGCCCTTGGCTAAGGTGAGTCCTTCCTTTGCTGGCTGGAATATTGTGGAGAAAGCCTCATGGCCATTTTGGGTTTCCTCTTTTCAGGCCACGTTGGATCAGAGTCCTGGAGCCTTTCTGACATCCATTGAGTTGTTTAACAGCACATATCGACTGTACACCCGCAGGTCAGAGATCCCGTCGCTCATATACATGTATAGAAGAGACGAAGGAGATAATACAACCTTTGGTCTGTCTTTGTCTATTACGCAGTTACCTGGGGCTTGGTCTGAAGGCGGCTCGTCTAGCTGTGCTTGGAGCGTCTGTGTCTGCAGGTAATGATCTGCCGGAACCAAGCAGCACAGGAAACACACCGGCTGTTTTTAGGGTTGTTTTTTGATCCAAAGCTAAAATTCTATCCATTTGGAAGGAAAGTTATCTGTAAATTTCTCATTGCCTCTGAATCCACTTCTGGCTTTGGCTCCAAAAACTGCACATTTTGATTGTCATCTAATCTTAACACTAGACACATGTCGTTGACTTTCAGCTCAGGAGAAACAGATTTTTCGGAGTCCCTGTTTCCCAGCAGCTCTGGATGCAGAATGGACATTTGCTGGCGTCACCTACAGATATGCAGGGCAGGCTGACGGTGAGTGGCAATCGGCCGTCAGGCCTTCTGCTTTTACTGCTGTATTTTGTGGGTTCTCATTTGTAAAACTAGGGGGGCGGCATAAGTTTTATCGATTGACCTCTGTATATGGAACGTCACCGCTGCAGCCAAGAAGATGATGTCAGCAGCTCGAATCAAACGGGATAGAACAGGTGAACATCCATTTGTTATTTTAGGGCATTTACAGGGGTTGCCCAAGTTGGATATTTTCAGACGCCACAATACCAGTTATGTTTATTCTTATATGTATGGGAAAGGGAGGATTTAAATTTAAAATATTTCAAAAAATAAAAAATAATATATATTTTTTTAACCATCCTTCCAGGGGACTTAAATATTTGGTTAGTAATACTATAGACTTCAATAGTATGGCTGTTGGAGTCTGTGGGGACTTTCTGTACATTCTGTTGCAGTTTACTATGGCAGGACTAGGGGGAGTCTTCAGAAGGCCCCAGACGGCCATAGCAACTGATTGCAGACTGAAGGTCAGACGGAGCCTCTGACTAACCTCAGATGTTGTGGTAACTATCAGGGTCGGTGTTCCGTGATATTTCCTTATCCTCGTCACTTCCTGTTGTGACGCAGCTGCATCGGACATGACGTTCCCAGCTTTGGAAGGAGGTGTGGCGTGCAGGCGCCCAACGACGGGGTAGAGAAATTTCAAACCAGAGTTGGGGAAAAGGGGCCACCTAATGCGCTTGCGCCTTACCTCTCAGCTGGCTCCAGATGATTAGACACCGCGCGTGCCCAGTGAGTGGTAGGGAGATTTAACACAACAAATGGCCATCAGATCTCCCTACCCCCACACTGCGCAGGCGCGGTGGTCGGATGGATGTTCGGTATAAGAGATCTCCCTGTCCGCTGGTGCGCAAGCGCGGTTTATCCCAATGGGAGTAGTTACGCGCGATTGCGCACTGGCCCGTAATTTTTCCCTACCCTCTAACCACTGGTGAGGCTCCTAGCGCATGCGCAGTGTCAGCCGCTGTCCAGCTGAGAGGTAAGGCGCAAGCGCAGTAGGTGGCCCCTTCTCCCCAACTGTGGTGTGAAATTTCCCTACCCCGTCGTTGTGCGCCTGCGCGGCCCACCTCCTTCCAATGCTGGAAATGTCATATCCAATGTGGTCGCGTCACGACAGGAAGTGACGAGGGTAGGGAAATTTCACGGGTAGGGAAATATCATGGAACACCGGCCTTGACATACTGCCACTGTGCTGCCTGCGTATGATGTCACTGCGCAGGACGTCCAGGGGGGCGGAGCGTCCGCATGTGAGTTCAGCCTGTACTGATGTCAGCAGTCATTTACAAGGCACATATTACATACAGAGGACCGATCGCAGCGGGGGCGGAGCTTATCAGCAGAAGCCAGGAGGCTTATTACGATCAGGTGACCAGTCACATGAGGGGGCGGGGCTGTGAAGGAGAGAAGTGGCGGGTAACTGGTTTCAGACAGACTTGTAGTTCTCTGCTCTTATAGTCTCTCCCAGTACTGTCTTCTGGTAACAAATAATAAAAGGCTGGAAATGCTGGGAGCTGTAGTTGTCATATACGTATCTCTCTGTCATATCCTCAAATATCCTGTGATAACAGTGTGGACATGCTGGGACTTGTAGTTCTCTGCTCTAATGCTCTCTACCAGTACTGTCCTGTGGTAATTAGTGTGACGAATACCACGCCTCGTGCCCACTTGACGTCACCTACGTCGAGCTCACGAGATGCGGTATGGTCACGGGTTACCAAAGCGTGATGATATGCCCTCCAGAGGAGCAGGTAAGGTCAGGTTGGTACAGTTTACACAGACACCTCCTGTCCATGTGGGCACAGAGAGGCAACAAGCTGAGAGAGCCTTTTCACTGCCACAGTGAAAACAGAGCGTCCTCACCCCGGGTATCTGCCACCAGCTTCTCGTTTGATATAAGCCCGATCCGCTATTGGGATTATATAGGGTGAGAAACCAACTTGCGGTAGCTTAGAACTAGGCCGAAACACGGACGTGGGGATTCGTGATCGAGATACAAGACAGCACAAGATTAAATTATATATTTAATCGCCTTAAGGGCTCACTAGATATAACACTATACACAGAGAATATATACAGTGGTCTGAGGTTAGAGATACAGTTTATATGGGCACAACAGGGTTAAGCTGAACAATGGTCAGTTTACCAGATATAAGTCCTTTGGGTAGTGATGAGTTCTTAGCTATATTCACGTCAGAGGCATTGATGTCAGCCAGTTGCAGGTCCCTCAAAACACATTGCACGATGTAACCCCCTTTCAGAGAAAGACCCGCCTGCTTGCTGGCACAAGCCTTTTAACCTGTAGCCGGCCCCTCCCCTCTTGCCCTTTGGGAGGGGTCCATCCCCCTCTGCTGGACTGGCTGCAAATAAACCACAAAACACTTTAGGGTTTATAGCTCCAGTCCAGGAGGTCACAGGGAGATGGTTCTGGGACCAACGGATCCGCTTTGGTTCCGGCTACAACTAGAGTCCAAACATGGTGCCGCTATTAGGTTTCTGTGGGGAGATATGGATATCTCCCTTCCCTGGCATCCCACCCTCAAAGACCATGGGCATGTTCATCGTGGCCACCGGGACACAAATATGTATCTGGTTTGCGCCTGCGATGGCCGGGCGATTCATAATTCCTTATGAATGTAGGTGCCAACATGTCTGGGAGGTATCATTGATCCTGACAAGGGCTGATACCTCCTGCTGGGGGTTTTCCTGCAGGATCCGTGCTGTCTGACTGGAGGTGTGAAATGTAACCAAATGTGGCCTGCTAGGAGTTTTCTGCTATCTGGCTGCGGCTTTGAAGCAGGGCCCCCCTGTGGAGCTTCATTTTCTCTGCCATCTTTCAGCAAATGGTGGGTGTGAGGACATGGCTGACAATAAATATTAATCCATATTCCTCACAATCAGTAATGACAGGCTGGAGCTGTGTGTGCAGACAACCAAGTGCAGGTACTAAAGGAATCTGATTCTGCTGCCCTGCTGTGCCCCACATTAAAATATCATCATATTGATATGGGCACAGGGGCAGGCAGCAGCATAGTGCCATCAGCATTCATATTGATATTTATTGGGGGCACAGCGGCAGGCAGCAGCTCATATAGATTTTTCTGGGGGGCACAGGGGCAGGTAGCAGCATAGTGCCATCAGCATTCATAGTGATATTTATTAGGGGCACAGGGGCAGGCAGCAGCATAGTGCTATCAGCATTCATAGTGATATTTATTGGGCACAGGGGCAGGCAGCAGCATAGTGCTATCAGCATTCATAGTGATATTTATTGGGGGCACAGGGGCAGGCAGCAGCATAGTGATATTTATTGGGGGCACAGGGGCAGGCCCCCAATCAGCATTCATAGTGATATTTATTTTCATATTCAATGTCTGAAGTTTTCTTTAGAGGGTGTACAGTAAAAACGGAATACTGAGAGTAGATCTGAGGGGCATAAGGATTGATTCGCCTATATCCACTCTGTAGTGTGTTCTGTCTATTGTATTAGGCAACATTTGTAATACATGCAGTTTTATGGCCACGTGAAAAAGGATAGATATTGCTTATTAATATCAATAATCAAAAGCAATATCTGACCTTACTAGTATAAAAAGGCGGAATATCACCAATTACAACGGTCAGTATTCCCCTTTTTCCCTAGCTCGTGGGATTGTTCTCAGCTTATACCACAGCTACAGTATGTTACCTTGGTATCACCGGGAATAACGCACAACTCTGCAGATATAACATAAAAAACACCTTTACTTAACTACAATGTACTACAACATATCCAAGTACTTTCAATATCATGGCCATATCAGTATACATCCGCCATGTAACCGGCCTATAGTCTAACAATATAGACAAGATACTTAGCCTTAGCATGTAAGATGGTCCCACTTCCTTCATCTAAGACCTGACAGGAAGCTGGTCTGCCCAGGAAGACCCCAGTGGCTAGGTATATTAACACCTGCCTCCCCCAATTCATTGTACCTGTGATGTAAGCACAGGAAGGGGCAGGGTCATGACTAAGGAACCACATGGCAGTGTGATGTCACTCAACCATGTGTCCAATTTAAATATCAAAACGGGACTGAATCTCAGCCCTGTAACATTGCGTGTGGTGTGCCACAACTGACCCCTTGGCAAATGCAATGGCGCAGTCCCAGGGAATTTATTTATTTACAACTAGCAGAAGGACGCTGCTTCGCACGGGTATATTTAATCTATTTGATTTAATGTTTCTGTGTGTTGTTAAAAGATATCCACAGTTTCCCACATAACGGTGACCTCTACAGCACCCCGCCCCCTTAACAGTGAACTCCACTCCCCCTCACTCCTTAACACTGACCCCCCATAGTGCCCGCCTCCTTACAATGGGACATCTACAGCACCCCGCCCCCTTAACAGTGAACTCCACTCCCCCTCACTCCTTAACACTGACCCCCCATAGTGCCCGCCTCCTTACAATGGGACATCTACAGCACCCCGCCCCCTTAACAGTGAACTCCACTCCCCCTCACTCCTTAACACTGACCTCCCATAGTGCCCGCCTCCTTACAATGGGACGTCTACAGCACCCCGCCCCCTTAACAGTGAACTCCACTCCCGCTCACTCCTTAACACTGACCCCCCCATAGTGCCCGCCTCCTTACAATGGGACGTCTACAGCACCCCGCCCCCTTAACAGTGAACTCCACTCCCCCTCACTCCTTAACACTGACCTCCCATAGTGCCCGCCTCCTTACAATGGGACGTCTACAGCACCCCGCCCCCTTAACAGTGAACTCCACTCCCCCTCACTCCTTAACACTGACCCCCCCATAGTGCCCGCCTCCTTACAATGGGACGTCTACAGCACCCCGCCCCCTTAACAGTGAACTCCACTCCCCCTCACTCCTTAACACTGACCCCCCATAGTGCCCGCCTCCTTACAATGGGACGTCTACAGCACCCCGCCCCCTTAACAGTGAACTCCACTCCCCCTCACTCCTTAACACTGACCCCCCCCATAGTGCCCGCCTCCTTACAATGGGACGTCTACAGCACCCCGCCCCCTTAAGTGAACTCCACTCCCCCCCTCACTCCTTAACACTGACCCCCCCATAGTGCCTGCCTCCACCCCGCCCCCTTAACAGTGAACTCCACTCCCCCTCGCACAAGGACGGGTAGGGAAATTTCACACCAGAGTTGGGGAGAAGGGGCCACCTAATGCGCTTGTGCCTTACCTCTCAGCTGGCTCCAGATGATCAGACACCGCGCATGCGCAGTGAGTGGTAGATAGATTTAACACAACAAATGGCCATCAGATCTCCCTACCCCCACAGTGCGCAGGCGCGGTGATCGGATGGATGTTCGGTATAAGAGATCTCCCTGTCCGCTGGTGCGCAAGCGCAGTGTATCCCGACGGGAGTAGTTAGCCATGCTTGTGCACTGGCACAGAATTTTTCCCTACCCTCTAACCGCTGGTGAGGCTCCCGCTGCACGCGCATTAGGTGGCCCCTTCTCCCCAACTCTGGTGTGAAATTTCCCTACCCCGTCGTTGTGCGCCTGCGCGGCACACCTCCTTCCAAAGCTGGGAACGTCATATCCGGTGCAGCCGTGTCACAACAGGAAGTGACGAGGGTAGGGGAAATATCACGGAACACCGGGTGACGTTTAAAGGGACCACGGACGCCAGCAATTTTGAAGTGAGGAAAGGAGTGGGCTCCGGCACTTGCCCGGGTGCTGACGAATAAGGTTTATATTAGACGGGTAGGGGGTTGACTCTCAGGCCCTTGCTGATCACTAGGGATGGTACCTTGGAAACGAACCCGAGTTCGGAAAATGTTTTTTTACAGTACAAATTAATTTATGAAGTTATTATGCGAAATCTTGAGAAGCAATAACTTCGGCTCATCTGAGCCAATACATTCTAATACTGTACGGAGTTCCTGCTCCGTACAGTATTAGAACAAAGTTTTATGCAAATCAACTTCAGAGGTTTGTTCCGAAGTGGATTAGCTCATGCCTACTTATCATCTATATCCACAGTAAATCTACACTGATGTGACAATGAAGTGGCTGCAGCGCTCACCTCACAGCTGATCTGTGGGCCGGTCCTAAATGCTGGAGAACTCCTTTAAAGGGGTTGTCTACTTTTTACTATTGATGACCGATCACCAGGACTCCTGGCACTCATACGATTGCTACCTTCTCAGGCTCTTCCTAATGTACAGTGATTCTCCATATTGCCTCCTTTGCTGGCTGGATTCACTTTTCCACATTATACACTGCTCGTTTCCATGGTTACGACCACCTTGTAATCCAGCAGCAGTGGTCGTGCTTTTACAATAAAGCAAAAAGTGCCAGCCTATGTGAGCTCCCATGGTCCCAGCTTGACCACCACTGATGGATTGCAGGATGGTCGTAACCATGGAAACAAGCAGTGCATGATGTGATGGAAAAATGAATCCACCCAGCAAAGGGGGCAATATGGAGAATCACTACATTAGGAAGAGCCTGGTGCTAACTGCATCTACAGGATAAATCCCACTTGCTGAAGTCTTTCTGGTGGTGATTTCTATCCCTGTATATCATATAGCTCGCTCGCTGTAGACCTGCTGCTGCTTTATTATGGAATGCCTCTTACTTTGCCCTCCATTGTCCAGGCCTTGTCGGGTTTGATGCCTGTTACTCCGAGGTTCTGCACATCTTACAGGGGAACGTTCACCAAGTTGATGAGATGCGAGACGGCCGCTTTTATGCCTTCTCCTACTATTATGACCGGGCAGTGGACACCAATCTGATTGGTAAGATGGCCCCGGTCTGAGTAGGGGTTTAGTAGGACAGGACACCTGTCATACGACTACTTTGTTTTCTAGAGCACGAAGATGGAGGAGCGCTGGCCGTCAGGGACTTTGCTCTAAAAGCCCGGGAAGGTAAATATTCTAACCACAGGCGTATGTTCTGTCACCGCCGGGGCTCACACAAATATAGCTAAGGCTAGCTTCTCTCTGCATTCCGGCATTGTCAGAAGCTGGAATGTCTCCATCGGGCCCCAATAGCTATAATAGGGAGTGGTGGAGATCCGAGAATCGGCCGCACTAGTGTGAAGCCAGCCTTAACCGTCTCCTCCATTCTGGATCAGATTGACGCTTGTTTTTCTTTACAGATTCCATGAATGTGTGTGGCCATAGACGGCCGATCTGTTCCAGAACTTTCTGCTGAAATCAGTTTTATGGGAACGGGTTTGTTTCTGCAGCAGATGCAGATTTTGTTTGCTAATAAGACATTACAGAAATTTATTTTCTACAAATCTGCCCCATGTGATTATTCTCTTAATATTTGTTTTTGTGGGAAAAGATTCAGCAAAACTTGTAATTTATTAGTTTAAAGAGACACAAAACCTAAAAAAACCGTAACGTGCTGGCCTTATTATCCGTATTTATTTGTTCTGGTTTGATACAATTGCAGACCGTGAAAAGCGTTGCATTTTACTCTCGGGCTGCAGCTACGTCTTGTCCCCCTTCCCCCTCTGATGCTAGATGAGGCCCATTGTTCCTAGCAAAACCCTCAGCCTGTGACCACCTAAATCTACCTGGTGTATGGATATAGTGTATACAGATCCTGGTCAGTGACATTCCGCTAACTGCAGGCCCCACGGCCATGACTCCAGAGCATTCCAATGCTTCATTCCAGGGAGAAGCAGACATTCCCTTGCCCTGCCAATTAGAAGGTATCTGGGTGGCCATGGAGGCCACGTGAAGCTCTGGGACTACTTCCCTGGACAAACAGGAAGTACATCAGGAATTAGGTGTCTGTATGGACATTACTGGCCGTGTCCTCTATGGATCTTGTAATGGGTATTGCTCTGTCACCTCTATGTTATTAGTGAAGCGTATATATCGGGGGTTCATTTTCTAGATCTGCTCGGGTTGTAGGAAGGATGGCGGCGTCAGAAACAAAGGCAATAGCCTAGGAATGGAAGACACAGATACATACATCTATTTCCAACCAAAACCTTCCCTTCTCAGCTTCAGAGTGGAGCTCCAACTCCTGGACACTTAGGGCTGTTTCCCACAAGCGGATGCCGTGCGTGTCATCCGCTGCGTGAATGAGA
Organism: Bufo bufo; assembly: GCF_905171765.1. NCBI lineage: Eukaryota > Metazoa > Chordata > Amphibia > Anura > Bufonidae > Bufo > Bufo bufo. Next base: position 1,223,542 of record NC_053399.1, on the reverse strand, counting down.
GCCAAGACCCGCTGCGGACAGCAGAAGCACGGAGCATTAACATTAACTTTTACTACATTTAAGTAATGGAAGTGGGGCACACTCTAAAAGTATAGGGATTTTTAATGACAATATAGATAATAACAATACATTACAATATCAGCAAGTATAAAATTGGATATGAAACAGCAGATAAAAATGGTACCGACAATAAAATGGATAGTGAAATAAGTTGGTTATAAAAAGATAGTTATAAAAGGATATACACTACAACTATATAAAATACATTAAATCAGACAATATATTTAATAGATATAGATCCCAATAATAATTATACGGATGTGTGCGTTGGATTCAAATATTCAATATAATAGTTCACTGGTTGTATTTTATGTTCCATATAGGATTTAAGCAGTAATATGGGTTATCCTCTCCCGTAGACAGTCCTCTATCACCACTATATATCAATAATCAAAGTCCCAAAGTCTCAGGCATATGCAGCTTAACTGTTTGGCTGTACAACAGTCAGGCTGTTCATACGCACAGCGGCGTCCCGCTGTATTTGGCAAAAGGAGCGACCCCTTCCTCAGAACCACTGAGGAAGGGGTCATTTCTGTAAATCCCCGAAACGCGTCTGGTACTATCCCCCCAATAAGCGGAGAGACCCTGCAAGTCCGAGGAAGCCTGGACAAACTGCCTTTTAACTAGCGAGGTGCCTAAGTGAGCCACTGCTATTATACGAGAGGTAACTACACCACGTGGAGCAAACAAACCTCACTGGCGCCAAAGTTTAAATCTGGTTACTAGCTCTTGAGACCGGAGACAGGACGGACTTACCGAGTCGAGAGCCCACAATCCAGCACCTAAAGACCCTCGGGTAAGCACTTGCATATCTCCAACAAGCGATCGCTCCTTATTCCAAATACAGCGGGACGCCGCTGTGCGTATGAACAGCCTGACTGTTGTACAGCCAAACAGTTAAGCTGCATATGCCTGAGACTTTGGGACTTTGATTATTGATATATAGTGGTGATAGAGGACTGTCTACGGGAGAGGATAACCCATATTACTGCTTAAATCCTATATGGAACATAAAATACAACCAGTGAACTATCTATTATATTGAATATTTGAATCCAACGCACACATCCGTATAATTATTATTGGGATCTATATCTATTAAATATATTGTCTGACTTAATGTATTTTATATAGTTGTAGTGTATATCCTTTTATAACTATCTTTTTATAACCAACTTATTTCACTATCCATTTTATTGTCGGTACCATTTTTATCTGCTGTTTCATATCCAATTTTATACTTGCTGATATTGTAATGTAGTTATTATCTATATTGTCATTAAAGATCCCTATACTTTTAGAGTGTGCCCCACTTCCATTACTTATATTATTCACTATTTTCAGACTGGGTGTTGTCTGATTAGTGGGTGCACCTCTACGTGGTTCTCCACCCCATTTTAGTGCGACATTACTCAATTGTTTTACTACATTTACTCTCATTCACGCAGAGGATGTCGCACATGGCATCCGCTCATGTGAAACGGCCCTAAAAGGAAGCAAAATCTGGCAGCTTAAAACCTCATATTCTTCCTGTGGAGAAAAGCTCAACAAGAGATCTCTACTGTTGCCCTTACAGCATGGGCAAAACTGCTGACAGATTCCCTTTAATCAGTGGAAAATGAAATGTTCTGCAATATGACAGGGTCCACGGCGGCTTATCATAAAAGATTTTATTGCAAAGTTGGATGTTTGCAGACAGGTTTTTCTGCACTTTTGCATTATTTTTGTTGTTTTTGGCAAAGTTTTTTTGCTGTAAAAACATCAGTTCCAGGTCTACGGGAAATATGAGAAGCAGGTCACTCAAGCCTTTGTTCATTAGGTGGAGTTTGTCTTTTGGTTATTTTAAAAAAATGACACTTTCTCTAAAAGCAAAAAAACTCTAGAAAAAAAAAATGCTTTCAAGAAATGCAGGTGACCAAGACCTGCGGTTATTACCAGTAAAAATCCATCTGTATAAGGAGCCTAAGAGGGGAGTTCCAAGATCTGAAAAAAGTTTGGCTGGGTCGGGATCACATGAAATCCACCCGGGTTTACTCTGCTGCTGCAGCAAGGAACAATTTTTTTTTTTTTACTTTTAAATATGCTGCTTTTTTGTGATTTTTTTTTAAATTATTTTTTAGGAGCAAAAAGCTCTGTGGCCAGATGTCACACACCGGTCAATAGCCTCGCAAACAGAGTGTCCTGGTGTTTTTTGGCCCCTTGGCCTTTTTAATGGCAGCACCTTCTGGGTAAGGTGGTGTTTCCGAGATTTTCCCATAGATTCCTCTATAGGGAAAAAGACCACCACAAAAATAAAGAATTAATTTCACTGTATTTTCTATAGGTAAAAGAAAGTGTGGCCCTTAAAGGGGTTGTCCGGGTGTTTTGTACGGAACTGTCCGCAGGATAGGTCATCAATATCCGACTCCCGTTACAGCCGATCAGCAATGTCACATGGTTTAGGCGCACTGCCAGGTATTGAGGACAGGTCAGTACTAAACACGCAGACAACCCTTTAAGGAGGGGAATTGACTGCAGTGAATACCAAGTGCTATCCCCCTGCATGGATATGAAGCTGCCTGGCCTGTGAGTAGTGGATGTGACACCCTTTAAAATGCTCCTTTGTCCCCCCCAGTGTGTGACCATATGGACCGCTTTGCATCGCAGAGCCCGTTCCTGTGTATGGATCTTACCTACATCACCGCTCTGCTCAGGGATGGATTTGGCTTCGAGGAGGACACCACTCTGCAGGTACCATGTCCTGGGAAGCTTTCCTATCCCCATTCAAAGAACCCAGCAACACTTCTTGTTTCTTTTCCAGTTAACCAAAAAAGTGCGGGATGTGGAGACGGGCTGGGCACTGGGCGCCATCTTCCTCGAGCTGCAGCCTCTGGTACATTCAGGATGACGGAAGCTCCAGAACACAGCGTTACCCAGCCCTCTAAAAAAAAACATGGGGCAATGACTGCAACACAAACCGTAACAGGTCAAGTGTGGGTGCCCTGGTGCATACGTGTCTGTGAAGGTTCTCATTTATCCAGGTCATGGTATATCTGTAAAGAATAAATCAAGGCAACTGGACTTACTGGAGATTTCATGAAAACGTTTCACTCGTTCCTCCAACAAGCTTTCTCAATTCTTAATGACTGTACAAGAATTCTCTGGGAATAAATATGTAACTGAATCAACATCTGGTAATTATACCCAGCATGGGGTCAAAGGGGTTGATTCCATTATCCTAATTGGAGTCAGTAGGTGATCATGACCTCCCAGAAAAAGGTGTCAAGACAGCATTGTATGTGCACTCTAGTGCATAAGTGACCGTCCTGGTCTGCGCTGCCGCTTGACCGTTTTTAACCACCTCAGCCCCCAGTGCTTAAACACCCTTAATGACCAGGCCACTTTTTACAATTCTGACCTACACTACTTTCACCGTTTATTGCTCGGTCATGCAACTTACCACCCAAATGAATTTTACCTCCTTTTCTTCTCACTAATAGAGCTTTCATTTGGTGGTATTTCATTGCTGCTGACATTTTTACTTTTTTTTGTTATTAATCGAAATTTAACGATTTTTTTTGCAAAAAAATGACATTTTTCACTTTCAGTTGTAAAATTTTGCAAAAATGTTTGGGTAAAAAAAAAAAATGGTTTGGGTAAAAGTTATAGCGTTTACAAACTATGGTACAAAAATGTGAATTTCTGCTTTTTGAAGCAGCTCTGACTTTCTGAGCACCTGTCATGTTTCCTGAGGTTCTACAATGGCCAGACAGAACAAACACCCCACAAATGGCCCCATTTCGTAAAATAGACACCCTAAGGTATTCGCTGATGGGCATAGTGAGTTCATAGAACTTTTTATTTTTTGTCACAAGTTAGCGGAAAATGCTGATTTTTTTTATTTATTTTTTCTTACAAAGTCTCATATTCCACTAACTTGTGACAAAAAATAAAAATTTCCATGAACTCACTATGCGCATCACAAAATACCTTGGGGTGTCTTCTTTCCAAAATGGTGTCACTTGTGGGGTAGTTATACTGCCCTGGCATTTTAGGGGCCCAAATGCGTGCGAAGTAGTTTGAAATCAAAATCTGTAAAAAATGGCCGGTGAAATCCGAAAGGTGCTCTTTGGAATGTGGGCCCCTTTGCCCACCTAGGCTGCAAAAAAGTGTCACACATGTGGTATCGCCGTATTCAGGAGAAGTTGGGCAATGTATTTTAGGGTGTCTTTTTACATATACTCATGCTGGGTGAGAGAAATATCTCGGCAAAAGACAACTTTTCCCATTTTTTTTTTTATACAAAGTTGGCATTTGACCAAGATATTTCTCACCCAGCATGGGTATATGTAAAATGACACCCCAAAACACATTGCCCAACTTCTCCTGAGTACGGCGATACCAGATGTGTGACACTTTTTTGCAGCCTAGATGCGCAAAGGGGCCCACATTCCTTTTAGGAGGGCATTTTTAGACATTTGGATCCCAGACTTCTTCTCACGCTTTAGGGCCCCTAAAATGCCAGGGCAGTATAAATACCCCACATGTGACCCAATTTTGGAAAGAAGACACCCCAAGGTATTCAATGAGGGGCATGGAGAGTTCATAGAATTTTTATTTTTTTTTCTTTCCGCTAACTTGGGACAAAAATGTCAATCTTTCATGGACTCAATATGCCCCTCACGGAATACCTTGGGGTGTCTTCTTTCCGAAATGGGGTCACATGTGGGGTATTTATACTGCCCTGACATTCTAGGGGCCCTAAAGCGTGAGAAGAAGTCTGGAATATAAATGTCTAAAAATTTTTACGCATTTGGATTACGTGAGGGGTATGGTGAGTTCATGTGAGATTTTATTTTTTGACACAAGTTAGTGGAATATGAGACTTTGTAAGAAAAAAAATAAAAATTTCCGCTAACTTGGGCCAAAAAAATGTCTGAATGGAGCCTTACAGGGGGTGATCAGGGAGTCTATATGGGGTGATCACCCCCCTATAAGGCTCCATTCAGACGTCCGTATGTGTTTTGCGGATCCGATCCATGTATCCGTAAAAAACATACGGACGTCTGAATGCAGCCTTACAGGGGGGGTGATCACCCCCGTCATTGATCACCCCCCTGTAAGGCTCCATTCAGACGACCGTATGTGTTTTGCGGATCCGATCCATGTATCAGTGGATCCGTAAAAATCATACGGACGTCTGAATGGAGCCTTACAGGGGGGTGATCAGGGAGTCTATATGGGGTGATCACCCCCCTGTAAGGCTCCATTCAGACGACCGTATGTGTTTTGCGGATCCGATCCATGTATCAGTGGATCCGTAAAAATCATACGGACGTCTGAATGGAGCCTTACAGGGGGGTGATCAGGGAGTCTTTATGGGGTGATCAGGGGTTAATAAGTGACAGGGGGGGGTGTAGTGTAGTGTTTGGTGCTACTTATTACAGAGCTGCCTGTGTCCTCTGGTGGTCGATCCAAACAAAAGGGACCACCAGAGGACCAGGTAGCAGGTATTAGACGCTGTTATCAAAACAGCGTCTAATATACCTGTTAGGGGTTAAAAAAAAAAATCACATCTCCAGCCTGCCAGCGAACAATCGCCGCTGGCAGGCTGGAGATCCACTCGCTTACCTTCCGATCCTGTGTGCGCGCGTTCACAGGAAATCTCGCGTCTCGCGAGATGACGCATATATGCGTGACTGTGCGCAGGGCTGACGCCTCCGGAACGCGATCCTGCGTTAGGCGGTTAAAGAGGACCTTTCGCCGATCCTGACATTGTTAACTAAGTATCATGACATATACAGCGGCGCCCAGGGATCTCACTGCACTTACTATTATCCCTGGGCGCCGCTCCGTTCTCCCGTTATGTCCTCCGGTATGTTCGGGGACTTGGTTATAGTAGGCGGAGTCTGCCCTTGTTCTGCGGGCGTCTCCTTCTCCTAGGCTGTAGCGCTGGCCAATCGCAGTGCAGAGCTCACAGCCTGAGGTTTTTTTCTCCCAGGCTGTGAGCTCAGCGCTACAGCCTAGGAGAAGGAGACGCCCGCAGAACAAGGGAAGACTCCGCCTACTATAACCAAGTCCCCGAACATACCGGAGGACATAACGGGAGAACGGAGCGGCGCCCAGGAATAATAGTAAGTGCAGTGAGATCCCTGGGCGCCGCTGTATATGTCATGATACTTAGTTAACAATGTCAGGATCGGTGAAAGGTCCTCTTCTGAAACACAGTTTGGACGTGTTGACTTTGTTTTATACCAACACTGGTGCAGCATTTATAGGGAGGGTGTAGGCCTGGGAAATTGGTTAAAGGGGTGGTCCAGGATTGTACTATGGATTGGTGGGGGGGGGCCGACAGATCGCGTCCCCTCTGATCAGCGCAGCGCTGTTCCCATTCACTTCCATGCACTACATAAATGGAGGGAGCAACCCTGAGAGAGCTGATCAGTCGGGCCCCCTCTGATCAGATAGTCAAGGCCTAGCCCGAGTATAGGACATCAACCCCTTCTCAACCTCTAACAAGTCATCAATCCTGGAGATGCTCTTAATGTGGTGGAACCCTAATCTTCCTCTTTTCCTAGTATTTCAGGGGGCAGTGAGAGGACATGGTCCGCTATCCTTTTTCAGTGCAATGCAGCTCGGCAGGATGAGGACATTAAAGTCCTCTCTAATGAGCTATGTCTCGCCCCTTGCACCCAACCCACATCTAACCTCTGGTGGAGAGACAAGCATGTCTTACTAAAAGGAAATAAAACGATGAAAGATAATCATTCCCTGCCTCCGAGAATAACTGCATCCTGAATGCAGGTACGGCTGGGCCACCCTCCCATTGACATACAGTTTCTCTTAGGGCTCATGCACACCACCATGATTTCTGTCTGCATTTTTTGCGGGTTGAATGAGGACCCATTCATGTCAACAGGGCCACAAAAGATGCAGACAGCACACCATGTATTACCTGCATTCCGTGGCACCCACAAAAACATAGTGCAGGTGACGTACAGTGAGTGCCGCACTGCCTGCCTGTTACCGCCCGCCCTGAGCAGTGCTGATGCCTGCTGTGAGGTGAGTGATGGTCGGGGGGGGGGGGAAACATTAATTACAATGGGGGGGCCACTGTGGGAGACATGAAAATGGGGGCCACTGTCACTGTGGGGGACATTAAGTTTAATAAGGATCACTATGGACATTATTTAGAATGGAGGATCTCCTAGAAGGAAGCCAGCTCTGTGCAGTTCCAGAATCTGCTTAGATGCGGCTTTTATCATTAGTCTTATAAACCCTACGAAAAAAGTACAATTGGGATACGCGCTGCCTGCACACAGCCCAGAACCTCATTCCATGGGTCGTCAATGCCCACTTATCCCTAACCCTTAGAGGGAATGTTCTCAAATATTCCACAAGAAGCTGTATAGATAGATGAAATAACCCCTTTAACCTCTCCCCGCTGCGCTATATATTCCAGCAACCAGTGGGAGAAGGTCAGGAATCCCTGGTTTGTGCCTCAAGGCCTTGGTGTAGTTGGTGAAGCTGAAAAAACAATTCCCTAGGGTTGTCAAATCTTACATGAAACTGGTCAAACCTTTTGAAGACGTATGGACCTGAGGCAAAAATAAAAAACCTGCCATTTCCATGGTGTAAAGCCCGCAAGCTTAAAAAAATTCAGGTACGTGTGGGTTCCTCCACAGTGGAGTATACAAAGTGTACCTCTTAAAATGCAGCAGCTCTCCCATCTCTTTACCATTACCAGAATGGTGAGAGCAGGGTCCTATCAGTTCCTCCAAAGTGGCCTGAAGGGTGGAAGAACCAGACAGATGTGCGACCAATCTCCCAATAACTCCAAGTCCTTGAACCCCAGTTGTGCTGCCAGGACATACAAGCACCGATTCTGCATGGCTAGCACACCTGACTCCTCATTCCTCTGGAAGGTTTCTTCCATATCAACCTTCAGAAGATACCCTGAATCTTGTCAAAATTCCTGAAGGCCACCCACACCTGCGAGCCATGTAGTATGTGAAGTAACTGAGGCATTACAATCATTGAAGAAGGTTCCATCGTCCAGTGGGGGATGGGGGCAGCTGGCACCAGATGTTACCTTAACGCAAAACCTCCCTGTATTACCTGCGGCCTGTCCGGTCACCCTGTCCGGAAACATTTACATTTCAGAAATACAAACCGGATTCCAAAAAAGTTGGAACACTAAACAAATTGTGAATAAAAACTGAATGCAATGATGTGGAGATGGCAAATGTCAATATTTTATTTGTAATAGAACGTAGATGACGGATCAAACGTTTAATCCGAGTAAATGTATCATTTTAAAGGAAAAATACGTTGATTCCAATTTTCACGGTGTCAACAAATCCCAAAAAAGTTGGGACAAGTAGCAATAAGAGGCTGGAAAAAGTAAATTTGAGCATAACGAAGAGCTGGAAGACCAATTAACACTAATTAGGTCAATTGGCAACATGATTGGGTATAAAAAGAGCTTCTCAGAGTGGCCGTGTCTCTCAGAAGCCAAGATGGGTAGAGGATCACCAATTCCCACAATGTTGTGCAGAAAGATAGTGGAGCAATATCAGAAAGGTGTTACCCAGCGAAAAATTGCAAAGACTTTGCATCTATCATCATCAACTGTGCATAACATCATCCGAAGATTCAGAGAATCTGGAACAATCTCTGTGCGTAAAGGTCAAGGCGGTAAAACCATACTGGATGCCCGTGATCTCCGGGCCCTTAAACGACACTGCACCACAAACAGGAATGCTACTGTAAAGGAAATCACAGAATGGGCTCAGGAATACTTCCAGAAACCATTGTCAGTGAACACAATCCACCGTGCCATCCGCCGCTGCCAGCTGAAACTCTACAGTGCAAAGAAGAAGCCATTTCTAAGCAAGATCCACAAGCTCAGGCGTTTTTTACTGGGCCAGGGATCATTTAAAATGGAGTGCGGCAAAATGGAAGACTGTTCTGTGGTCAGACGAGTCACGATTCAAAGTTTTTTTTGGAAATCTGGGACGCCATGTCATCCGGACCAAAGAGGACAAGGACAACCCAAGTTGTTCTCAACGCTCAGTTCAGAAGCCTGCATCTCTGATGGTATGGGGTTGCATGAGTGCATGAGTGCGTGTGGCATGGGCAGCTTGCATGTCTGGAAAGGCACCATCAATGCAGAAAAATATATTCAGGTTCTAGAACAACATCTGCTCCCATCCAGACGTCATTTCTTTCAGGGAAGACCCTGCATTTCTCAACAAGATAATGCCAGACCACATTCTGCATCAATCACAACATCATGGCTGCGTAGGAGAAGGATCCGGGTACTGAAATGGCCAGTCTGCAGTCCAGATCTTTCACCTATAGAGAACATTTGGCGCATCATAAAGAGGAAGGTGCAACAAAGAAGGCCCAAGACGATTGAACAGTTAGAGGCCTGTATTAGACAAGAATGGGAGAGCATTCCTATTTCTAAACTTGAGAAACTGGTCTCCTCGGTCCCCAGACGTCTGTTGAGTGTTGTAAGAAGAAGGGGAGATGCCACACAGTGGTGGAAATGGCCTTGTCCAAACTTTTTGGGGATTTGTTGACACCATGAAATTCTGATTCAACATATTTTTCCCTTAAAATGGTACATTTTCTCAGTTTAAACTTTTTTTCCGTGATTTATGTTCTATTCTGAATAAAATATTAGAAGTTGGCACCTCCACATCATTGCATTCAGTTTTTATTCACGATTTGTATAGTGTCCCAACTTTTTTGGAATCCGGTTTGTATCTGCAATTGATAAAAGTCCAACCTAAGGTGAGAAGGCAATGGACCAATTGTCCCCAGTTTACAGTTAACTGATGGACTCCCAAAATTAGTAATGGTATCCATAATTGCTGCAACTGATCACCTAACCCATGGTCCATGTAAGGGGAAATACTCTCATTTCTCCCCTAGGACAAGCCTACAATATCCCTCAGAGCCCTTGTCAGACACGTCAGGTGCTCAATCACCATGGTAAAGATAAGGGGAGCACCCGCGTCTCACTCGCCTCACCAGTACTGGAAGTAATTAGTGATGTGCCTTAGTGGCAGCTTCTCCAGCAGTGTACATTATGGCGACCACCTGCCACCACCAATGAGCTGCACGTTACTCTCCGTGATGGAAATACAAGGCGCGGCACAGGCTCACTCGTCTCTGCACAAATAATTCACTTTATTTTCTATTAAGAAATGACAAAATTTGAATAATTTACAGAAGCTCCAAGAACGGTCATTTACTTGCAAACTCCATGATCTGTTCCTGTAAATAAGAGTGTGAAGGGTTAATCAGACTGGACCCACGCAGTAAGGCCACGTTCACACCATGTCTCGCCTACAAGTGACAGGATAAAGTCTGGTTTAGAATAAAGAAGTGCAGGGTCTAGTACAGCTCCTAGGGTCAGGACATGACTCAGTGATGCAGGGTCTAGTACAGCTCCTAGGGTCAGGACATGACTCAGTGATGCAGGGTCTAGTACAGCTCCTAGGGTCAGGACATGACTCAGTGATGCAGGGTCTAGTACAGCTCCTAGGTCAGTACATGACTCCGTGATGCAAAGAAAATGTCCTATTAAGGAGGAAAAACTAATTTGCACCTAAATACAAAAGACATACAGTACAGACCAAAAGTTTGGACACACCTTCTCATTCAAAGAGTTTGCTTTATTTCCATGACTATGAAAATTGTAGATTCACACTGAAGGCATCAAAACTATGAATTAACACATGTGGAATTATATACATAACAAACAAGTGTGAAACAACTGAAAATATGTCATATTCTAGGTTCTTCAAAGTAGCCACCTTTTGCTTTGATTACTGCTTTGCACACTCTTGGCATTCTCTTGATGAGCTTCAAGAGGTAGTCCCCTGAAATGGTCTTCACTTCACAGGTGTGCCCTCTCAGGTTTAATAAGTGGGATTTCTTGCCTTATAAATGGGGTTGGGACCATCAGTGGCGTTGAGGAGAAGTCAGGTGGATACACAGCTGATAGTCCTACTGAATCGACTGGTAGAATTTGTATTATGGCAAGAAAAAAGCAGCTAAGTAAAGAAAAACGAGTGGCCATCATTACTTTAAGAAATTAAGGTCAGTCAGCCAGCCGAAAAATTGGGAAAACTTTGAAAGTAAGGGCTATTTGACCATGAAGGAGAGTGATGGGGTGCTGCGCCAGATGACCTGGCCTCCACAGTCACCGGACCTGAACCCAATCGAGATGGTTTGGGGTGAGCTGGACCGCAGAGTGAAGGCAAAAGGGCCAACAAGTGCTAAGCATCTCTGGGAACTCCTTCAAGACTGTTGGAAGACCATTTCAGGGGACTACCTCTTGAAGCTCATCAAGAGAATGCCAAGAGTGTGCAAAGCAGTAATCAAAGCAAAAGGTGGCTACTTTGAAGAACCTAGAATATGTCAGTTGTTTCACACTTGTTTGTTATGTATATAATTCCACGTGTTAATTCATAGTTTTGATGCCTTTATAGTCATGAAAATAAAGAAAACTCTTTGAATGAGAAGGTGTGTCCAAACTTTTGGTCTGTACTGTAGATGTGTCATAAATATACGAGTATATAAACACTGAATGAATAGATCATTGAGAATTTATTTTTATTTAGAAATTATCTATTATACGTATTATATCGCCATATATATTCATGACAGATATACATATTTTATATACACTGCTCAAAAAAATAAAGGGAACACAAAAATAACACATCCTAGATCTGAATTAATTAAATATTCTTCTGAAATACTTTGTTCTTTACATAGTTGAATGCGCTGACAACAAAATCACACAAAAAATAAAAAATGGAAATCAAATTTTTCAACCCATGGAGGTCTGGATTTGGAGTCACACTCAAAATGAAAGTGGAAAAACACACTACAGGCTGATCCAACTTTGATGTAATGTCCTTAAAACAAGTCAAAATGAGGCTCAGTAGTGTGTGTGGCCTCCACGTGCCTGTATGACCTCTCTACAACGCCTGTGCATGCTCCTGATGAGGTGGCGGACGGTCTCCTGAGGGATCTCCTCCCAGACCTGGACTAAAGCATCTGCCAACTCCTGGACAGTCTGTGGTGCAACGTGACGTTGGTGGGTAGAGCGAGACATGATGTCCCAGATGTGCTCAATTGGATTCAGGTCTGGGGAACGGGCGGGCCAGTCCATAGCATCAATGCCTTCGTCTTGCAGGAACTGCTGACACACTCCAGCCACATGAGGTCTAGCATTGTCTTGCATTAGGATGAACCCAGGGCCAACCGCACCAGCATATGGTCTCACAAGGGGTCTGAGGATCTCATCTCGGTACCTAATGGCAGTCAGGCTACCTCTGGCGAGCACATGGAGGGCTGTGCGGCCCTCCAAAGAAATGCCACCCCACACCATTACTGACCCAATGCCAAACCGGTCATGCTGGAGGATGTTGCAGGCAGCAGAACGTTCTCCACGGCGTCTCCAGACTCTGTCACGCCTGTCACATGTGCTCAGTGTGAACCTGCTTTCATCTGTGACGAGCACAGGGCGCCAGTGGCGATTTTGCCAATCTTGGTGTTCTCTGGCAAATGCCAAAAGTCCTGCACGGTGTTGGGCTGTAAGCACAACCCTCACCTGTGGACGTCGGGCCCTCATATCACCCTCATGGAGTCTGTTTGTGACCGTTTGAGCAGACACATGCACATTTGTGGCCTGCTGGAGGTCATTTTGCAGGGCTCTGGCAGTGCTCCTCCTGTTCCTCCTTGCACAAAGGCTGAGGTCCTGCTGCTGGGTTGTTGCCCTCCTACGGCCTCCTCCACGTCTCCTGATGTACTGGCCTGTCTCCTGGTAGCGCCTTTATGCTCTGGCCACTACGCTGACAGACACAGCAAACCTTCTTGCCACAGCTCGCATTGATGTGCCATCCTGGATAAGCTGCACTACCTGAGCCACTTGTGTGGGTTGTAGACTCCGTCTCATGCTACCACTAGAGTGAAAGCATTGCCAGCATTCAAAAGTGACCAAAACATCAGCCAGGAAGCATAGGAACTGAGAAGTGGTCTGTGGTCACCACCTGCAGAACCACTCCTTTATTGGGGGTGTCTTGCTAATTGCCTATAATTTCCACCTGTTGTCTATCCCATTTGCACAACAGCATGTGAAATTGATTGTCACTCAGTGTTGCTTCCTAAGTGGACAGTTTGATTTCACAGAAGTGCGATTGACTTGGAGTTACATTGTGTTGTTTAAGTGTTCCCTTTATTTTTTTGAGCAGTGTATATTTGTATTTATGTGCATATCATTTATTTTTTTAACCATCAAACTCAATAAAGATAAATCTTGGACGAAGGAGGTTTTCTGGTCTTCAGCAGACTTCTCACCACACGGTCAAAAATTCCTAAGATCTCAGAAATGGATTCATCAACCACACTGTGGAAGAGGCATCCCTGACTGAGAAGAAGGTTTCTCAGAAAGATGCCACAGAACATCGGCCAGAAAATGGATGAGATCTGCATAATAGGCCCGATGGGGCCTATTACCTATAACACTAGGACAAGCCTACAATGTCGCCTGAGAGTCCTTTTCAGACACGCCAGGGGTTCAATCACCATGGCAAAGATAAGGGGAGCACCCGCGTCTCACTCGCCTCACCAGTACTGGAAGTAATTAGTGATGTGCCTTAGTAGCAGCTTCTCCAGCAGTGTACATTATGGCGACCACCTGCCACCACCAATGAGCTGCACGTTACTCTTCGTGATGGAAATACAAGGCGCGGCACAGGCTCGTCTCTGCACAAATAATTCACTTTATTTTCTATTAAGAATTGACAAATAATTTGAATAATTTACAGAAGCTCCAAGAACGGTCAGTTACTTGCAAACTCCATGATATGTTCCTGTAAAAAAGAGTGTGAAGGGTTAGTCAGACTGGACCCACGCTGTAAGGCCACGTTCACACCATGTCTCGCCTACAAGTGATAGGATAAATCTGGTTTAGAATAAAGAAGTGCACAGTCTAGTACAGCTCCTAGGTCAGTACATGACTCAGTGATGCAGAGCAGTGCACGGTCTAGTACAGCTCCTAGGGTCAGTACATGACTCAGTGATGCACGGTCTAGTACAGCTCCTAGGTCAGTACATGACTCCGTGGTGCAGAGCAGTGCACGGTCTAGTACAGCTCCTAGGTCAGCATATGACTCAGTGATGCACGGTCTACTACAGCTCTTAGCTCAGTACATGACTCAGTGATGCAGAGCAGTGCACGGTCTAGTACAGCTCCTAGGTCAGTACATGACTCAGTGATGCAGAGCAGTGCACGGTCTAGTACAGCTCCTAGGGTCAGTACATGACTCAGTGATGCACGGTCTAGTACAGCTCCTAGGTCAGTACATGACTCAGTGGTGCAGAGCAGTGCACGGTCTAGTACAGCTCCTAGGTCAGCATATGACTCAGTGATGCACGGTCTACTACAGCTCTTAGGTCAGGACATGACTCAGTGGTGCAGAGCAGTGCACGGTCTAGTACAGCTCCTAGGTCAGCATATGACTCAGTGATGCACGGTCTACTACAGCTCTTAGCTCAGTACATGACTCAGTGATGCAGAGCAGTGCACGGTCTAGTACAGCTCCTAGGTCAGGACATGACTCAGTGATGCAGAGCAGTGCACGGTCTAGTACAGCTCCTAGGTCAGTACATGACTCAGTGGTGCAGAGCAGTGCACAGTCTAGTACAGCTCCTAGGTCAGCATATGACTCAGTGATGCAGAGCAGTGCACGGTCTACTACAGCTCTTAGGTCAGGACATGACTCAGTGATGCAGAGCAGTGCACGGTCTAGTACAGCTCCTAGGTCAGTACATGACTCAGTGGTGCAGAGCAGTGCACGGTCTAGTACAGCTCCTAGGTCAGCATATGACTCAGTGATGCACGGTCTACTACAGCTCTTAGCTCAGTACATGACTCAGTGATGCAGAGCAGTGCACGGTCTAGTACAGCTCCTAGGTCAGTACATGACTCAGTGATGCAGAGCAGTGCACGGTCTAGTACAGCTCCTAGGGTCAGTACATGACTCAGTGATGCACGGTCTAGTACAGCTCCTAGGTCAGTACATGACTCAGTGGTGCAGAGCAGTGCACGGTCTAGTACAGCTCCTAGGTCAGCATATGACTCAGTGATGCACGGTCTACTACAGCTCTTAGGTCAGGACATGACTCAGTGATGCAGAGCAGTGCACGGTCTAGTACAGCTCCTAGGTCAGTACATGACTCAGTGATGCACGGTCTAGTACAGCTCCTAGGTCAGTACATGACTCAGTGGTGCAGAGCAGTGCACGGTCTAGTACAGCTCCTAGGTCAGCATATGACTCAGTGATGCACGGTCTACTACAGCTCTTAGCTCAGTACATGACTCAGTGATGCAGAGCAGTGCACGGTCTAGTACAGCTCCTAGGTCAGTACATGACTCAGTGATGCAGAGCAGTGCACGGTCTAGTACAGCTCCTAGGGTCAGTACATGACTCAGTGATGCACGGTCTAGTACAGCTCCAAGGTCAGTACATGACTCAGTGGTGCAGAGCAGTGCACGGTCTAGTACAGCTCCTAGGTCAGCATATGACTCAGTGATGCACGGTCTACTACAGCTCTTAGGTCAGGACATGACTCAGTGATGCAGAGCAGTGCACGGTCTAGTACAGCTCCTAGGTCAGTACATGACTCAGTGATGCAGAGCAGTGCACGGTCTAGTACAGCTCCTAGGTCAGTACATGACTCAGTGATGCACGGTCTAGTACAGCTCCTAGGTCAGTACATGACTCAGTGATGCAGAGCAGTGCACGGTCTAGTACAGCTCCTAGGTCAGTACATGACTCAGTGATGCACGGTCTAGTACAGCTCCTAGGTCAGTACATGACTCAGTGATGCAGAGCAGTGCACGGTCTAGTACAGCTCCTAGGGTCAGTACATGACTCAGTGATGCACGGTCTAGTACAGCTCCTAGGTCAGTACATGACTCAGTGGTGCAGAGCAGTGCACGGTCTAGTACAGCTCCTAGGTCAGCATATGACTCAGTGATGCATGGTCTACTACAGCTCTTAGGTCAGTACATGACTCAGTGATGCAGAGCAGTGCACGGTCTAGTACAGCTCCTAGGTCAGTACATGACTCAGTGATGCAGAGCAGTGCATGGTCTAGTACAGCTCTTAGGTCAGCACATGACTCAGTGATGCACGGTCTAGTACAGCTCCTAGGTCAGTACATGACTCCGTGGTGCAGAGCAGTGCACGGTCTAGTACAGCTCCTAGGTCAGCATATGACTCAGTGATGCACGGTCTACTACAGCTCTTGGGTCAGTACATGACTCAGTGATGCAGAGCAGTGCACGGTCTAGTACAGCTCCTAGGTCAGTACATGACTCAGTGATGCAGAGCAGTGCACGGTCTAGTACAGCTCCTAGGGTCAGTACATGACTCAGTGATGCACGGTCTAGTACAGCTCCTAGGTCAGTACATGACTCAGTGGTGCAGAGCAGTGCACGGTCTAGTACAGCTCCTAGGTCAGCATATGACTCAGTGATGCACGGTCTACTACAGCTCTTAGGTCAGTACATGACTCAGTGATGCAGAGCAGTGCACGGTCTAGTACAGCTCCTAGGTCAGTACATGACTCAGTGGTGCAGAGCAGTGCACGGTCTAAAACAGTTCTTAGGGTCAGGACATGACTCAGTGATGCAGAGCAGTGCATGGTCTAGTACAGCTCTCAGGTCAGCACATGACTTATATTTTATATATATTTGTATTTATGTGCATATATTTTTTTCCCAACAAAGTCAATAAAGATAAATCTTGGACGAAGGAGGTTTTCTGGTCTTCAGCAGACTTCTCACCACACGGTCAAAAATCCCTAAGATCTCAGAAAAGGATTCATCAACCTTGCTGTGGAAGAGGCATCCCTGACTGAGAAGAAGGTTTCTCAGAGGAAAATGCCACAGAACATCGACCAGAAAATGGAGATCTGCATAATATGCCCAATGGAGCCAATACGGAGCAAAAAGAATTGGTGGGATGCCCTTTGACTTCCTTCTCCGGAGGATCCTGGGCACATGGAGAGGATGGATGATGTATAGGATACTTAAATCAATTCAGGGACACCAGGGTGTCTACTGCGCAGGCTCAGGGATCCCGCATTGTTCCCATGAAGTTGGGAAGCTTGTCGTTTAGATATGTATCTTAGGGCCCCCAGACTTGTCTTACCCACTTGCTGCACAGTTCCTCAAAGACATCAGGATGGAGGGACTCTCTTGGGTCTCTGTTGAGGAACTCCGCTATCCAAGTGTTCACTCCTGGAATGTGAACTGAAGACAGGGCTGGCACAGCGCCTATTCCAGAATTTTGGCGGACTCTGCCATCATCACAATGGCTATTACCTTGTCCAACTGAATCCAGATGGAATGTCCCCGAAGGAGCGAAGTCCAGTAAAGCCAGGAATGCTTGATTCAATCAGTGATCAAGTACTGGTGTAGGAAGAGGGGATTGGGTTCCTGGAGAACTGGGCCACGTTCAATGTCAGCTACAGACTATCATAGAGATAGGCTGCACCTCAATGGGGAAGAAGATGGCTAGAAGGTTGGAAAAAGGTTTAAACTAGGGACTTGGGGGGGGGGCGTAATTCAGGGGCGGATTGGGCCGACTGCCTTTCACATGCAGTTGGACTATGCATCCTATCAACTCCTGCTCTGCTTAGGAGTACCCCAAGTCCATATAAAGCCATCTATAGGGTGATACTTGGGCTATCCCCAAACACTGCTAGCATTCTGACAGTGTATGAGGATACCCCTGTAGCCCCATACACCCTACAAAGCACACTTCATACATAGGAATGTACATCTCTGTATACTATCTGAGCGCACATCACTTCAGATGCCCCATGTGCTTGGACAGCACGGCCTGATCGCGTTCCTTAGCTGCTTGGCTTCAGCGATCCAGACTTGACAGGGGTCCTATGTACCCTGAAACGCGTGGTGTCAGAATAAAGTAAAACTATATTCGACGCCTGGTTGTGTTCTGCGCCTTGTGTTATCCACCAAAAGCTCAACTACCACAGTCCGGCCCAGGACATTAATGGGATAACAATAAAAGCCCAATTTATTTCATAATCATAAAAAAAATGTAATGGAACAAAAATGCCAATAAACACATTTTAGCTGTATTTTAAGAAAAAGAATTCTATACAGAAAGCAGACTTTGGTGGTTTTCCCAGGATTCAAACACACAAATCTTGGGTAAGGGAAACCAGCACCGTACCAGTGTGCACCGCTATTGGAGAACCGTCATTAGTATTCCTGTCCAATGCTCTATATATCAGGAAAGTTTAGTTCCAGCAGCTGGTCACACCTGCTAAGTCTCCTACACAAAGTCCCGTGGTAGCAGCAAAAGACTAAGATACTCACTGATCTAAATGACCAGAACTTCCCACTAGGGACCCTCTCCTTAGTAAATATAAAACTTAACCTTTAATTCCAATGTTATTAACAAAAAACTAAAAAGTGAATAAAATGATCAGCTGGCCTCCATATGGAAAACCAATGTTTGTGGCTTTTCACGCAGTGATATTCCAGCCCCGCTAGTATAACGATGTGCCAGGTAGGTGCACTATAATACTGTAATGTCACTGCCGGGTGAGTCTTTGTAGCCACAGATTTACTAGCACTTCAGCATCCAATTGATAGAATATTCTGAAGTTGCTTACTCAATGTATCTACGGCCTATTCCCTCCATCACATTCAGCGACTCTCTCTATTTGTATACTCGTAGCACTTACGGCTGCTCAATCATCAGCTAGTCGCTGGATATAGTTTACC
This sequence comes from Bufo bufo, assembly GCF_905171765.1. Lineage (NCBI taxonomy): Eukaryota > Metazoa > Chordata > Amphibia > Anura > Bufonidae > Bufo > Bufo bufo. Next base: position 1,204,650 of record NC_053399.1, on the reverse strand, counting down.
AGTTTTTGATGAGAATGTCAGCTTAGAACCTAGCCCTAGGCATGTTCTATCCCTCTTCCTAATATGCCCACGTTTGCGTCTTCATCAGGGGAAGCCATAACCCCTTATTCCCCTGACGAAGCAAATGAGAAGGCCATTAGGGATATTAGGGACCGATAGGCCGCCTCTACCTGTGGCCGCAAACATGACATACGTAGGGGTGATGTAAACCCCTAGGTACTTCAGTGTCGTATCCGACCACCGATAAGGAAAGCTGCTTCGGAGCAATGCAAGGTCCTGGGCGGATATAAGGACAGGTAGGGCCTCTGTTTTGGAAGTACTGACCTTATATCCTGACAGGGGCGCCTAGGTTTAAATAAAGCCAATGTTGCACCCCAAACCTTCTTCAACATGTGTCTACTTTTTTATCCATGGGATTCTTCAAGGATCCCATATCTTCCAAGGGGAGGGCATTAGCATTAATTAAGGTCACTATCTGCAAGTATGTATAATGGAAAAAATAGTGCTGCTCAAAAAAGTAGTAAGCTGTGAGGATTACCACTGCTTTTACACACGGCACCATCGTCCTGTTGCTGTCCTTCACATGGCATTGGATCTGTCCAGTTACCTCTATACTACAGTAGATTTTGCCCTTTTCTCATATTCTAGAGAACCTTAATCCAGCAGTTTACATATTTTCCAGGATCCACACTTGTATACTGATTTTTATTCTCAGTACATATTCTTTGCACTTTATTGATAATCTCTATTGATATATGTCACCAATAGATTCTGCAGGGCTCGACTGATTGGTTTGCTTTGTGATCTCTATTTAGGACTTTGCTGTTTAGCTGCCTCTTACATTGGTAAACAACTCAGCATCAATGAGTTGTCTGATCTTCCTTTGCATGACTGGATTTGATTGTGACCTTTGACAGTGGTCACCAGTGCTGGTCAGTTTGCAGTGTTCTCCAGCGAACACATGCGGGCTGCCATCTTGACTCACCCGTCCGGCAATGCACAGGTAAGCCCTTACCTGTGCCAGTCTGAAATCAAATGCAGTCACCGGGAGCAGGCAGTTCCGAGAACAGCCGCCGGGGGCCTTCATCGGGCTGTTCTCGGAACTGCCTGCTCCCGGTGACCGCATTTGATTTCAGACCGGCTCCCGGCACAGACAAGGGCTTACCTGTGTATCGCAGGACGGGTGAGTCAAGATGGCAGCCCGCATGTGTTCGCTGGTGAACACTGCGAACTGACCAGCACTGGTGGTCACCCCAGAAACTTTCACTCATCCATTACTCATGCCCCAACTATGAGGGTGCTGATATCACTGACTAGAAAACCTTGCAGCTACAGTAAGGGAAAAAAATAATACACACCACTTGCTGTTGACTAAAACATCAATTCTATTAATTTGAATGTAGATGCTTTGGTATCAAGCTCATGGATTTCAGCAAAACCCATTCAGATGAATGCAATAGCTGAAGTATCTTTAGCAGAGTCACCACCAGGTTCAGTAACTGGTGCCTGACTGCCCCATTCCATTGTTGTCACCTGTACGGCCAGACATGGTGTGAACAGAATGTAAGCAAAGCAGAGGTGCCAACAAACCTTTAGTGGAGGCAGTGCATTTGTGGCCTGAAGGCCCAGAGTTCGTAGTAGCACAAATGGTGGCTGCTTTGTGTTGTACAACCTCTTCAACAGGTCAATGGTGGCCATTAAAGGCAGGTTTTGCCTCTGGCGTTCTGTCTCATACTCCAGAAGATGCCTTGTTGATCCTGTAAAACACAACAAGATGAATTATTGAGGAGTTTGATCTGCTGGACAGAAGAGCGCAGCCCAAGGCCTCAGGATTTGAGGGTTAGGGTGTGCGGTAACAGTAATGCGGGTGTTTATTCTGCGATCCACGCGCCAGGTTTCCCTGAGGTCAGTGCAGATCCATATATAAGCAATGCCCACAAATGTAACTATTTTCCACTAGCGACCCTAGGTCCTACACAAAATCATGACACAGGGTCCCTCAGGCAACTTCATAATTGCTTGTAAGCAGGGTGGATAAAAATCTATGATTTTTTTGATTTAAATCTGATTTTTTAAAATGCTTTGAGGAAAAAATATTACCATCCAAAGGTTATTCCATCATGAAATAAAGATTTGTTTTTTAATTATGTAGAATAAGGCTGTACGTAGACTCCCATATTGTGGAATGGATTAGGCAGTGGCTGAGGGACAGACAGCAGAGAGTTGTAATCCATGGAGTATATTCAGACCAAGGTCTTGTTACCAGTGGGGTACCTCAGGGGTCTGTTCCGGGACCCATATTGTTTAATATATATTGCAGAAGGCCTCGATGGTAAGGTGTGTCTTTTTTCTGATGACACAAAGATTTGTAACAGGGTTGATGTTCCTGGAGGGATACACCAAATGGAAAAGGATTTAGGAAAACTAGAGGAACGGTCAAAAATCTGGCAACTAAAATGTAACTAATGTAACAGTATCTGAGGAAAGTATCTGAGGAAAGGGATTTAGGGGTCATTATTTCAGAAGACTTAAAGGGAACCTGTCACCTGGATTTTGGGTTTAAAGCTGAGGGCATGGGCTGCTAGATGGCAGCTAGCACATCCACAATACCCAGTCCCCATAGCTCTGTGTGCTTTTATTGTGGAAAAAAAACGATTTGATACATATGCAAATTAACCTGAGATGTGTCCTGTACGTGAGATGAGTCAGGGACAGGACTCATCTCGGGTAAATTTGCATAGCTATCAAATAGGTTTTTTTTCCACAATAAAAGCACACAGAGCTATGGGGACTGGGTATTGCGGATGTGCTAGCGGCCATCTAGCAACCCATGTCCTCAGCTCTATACCCAAAATCCCGATGACAGGTTCCCTTTAAAAGGTAGGCAGACCATGTCATAGAGCAGCAGGAGATGCTGGCAGAATGCTGGGGTGTATAGGGAGAGGCATTACCAGTAGACAGAGGGGGGCGCTCATGCCGCTCTACAGAGCACTAGTGAGACCTCATCTGGAGTATTGTGCTCAGTACTGGAGACCATATCTCCAGAAGGATACTGATACTTTGGAGAGAGTTCAGAGAAGAGCTACTAAACTGGTCCATGGATTGCAGGATAAAACTTACCAGGAAGATTAAAGGACCTTAACATGTAGAGCTTGGAAGAAAGACGAGACAGAGGGGAGATGAGAGAAACTGCTAAATACATAAAGGGAATCAACAAGGTAAAAGAGGAGAGAAGATTTACAAGAAGAAAAACTGCTACAAGAGGACATAGTTTTACATTAGAGGGGCAAAGGGTTAACAGTAATATCAGGAAGTATCACTTTACTGAGAGAGTAGTGGATGCATGGAATAGCCTTCCTGCAGAAGTGGTAGCTGCAAATACAGTGGAGGAGGTTAAGCATGCATGGGATAGGCATAAGGCCATCCTTCATATAAGATAGGGTCAGGGGCTATTCATAGTATTCAGTATATTGGGCAGACTAGATGGGCCAAATGGTTCTTATCTGCCGACACATTCTAGGTTTCTATATGTGTAATTTTTTTGGTAAATAAATTCCATTAATCCATTCACAATGTCCGGCTCTTCCAGAGGTTTTTGTAAGATTATTGGGCAGTTTCTCTGCCTACAAGATATTATCACAGATGCTTGGTTTACTTTTTCAGTTCTCAAAACTGAATTTGACTCAGCAGAGATCACAGGCCTCTTCTTCACAGCAAAAATGTTATAACATGAACAGAGTTGAGAAAAATACCTTAATCCTAACTTCTACAAACCTATGAATGCAGAATCAACCTAATCAAACTAATATGAAAAGTTGTTTAAATCTTCATCTACTTGCATATTCTAAGTTATACCAGCAAGAATTATTCTTTATGTAGAAAAGGGATTTAAATCAAGCCTTACTGACTAGTGATTTAAATCAAATCCACCCTGCTTGTAAGAGAATCTGAAACGCAGCAGTGCCATAAATGCCACGTAGAAAGCTTCTGGAAAAAAAGCTAAAATACAATTACAGAGAACCTGTCACCATAAAACGCAAAGCTACCAGCAAGCAGCAAGTGATAGAGCAGGAGCAGCTGAGTGGACGGATATATAGTATTGTGTCAGAAACTCTTAACTTTAAAACTAATACATTTAAATCTCCACTTTTTTTTAATTAAATTATACACAGGGAGGTGTTATCAGTGTAAGTGTGTATACATAGATAGCTGTCAGTCACTGTCGGGGATATAAAGCAAATGCTTTATATAAAAGAAAGGATCAAAGGAAAAATGTCAAAGGGAAATGATCCTAGAGGTGGACATATAAAACACCTCAAAAATATTTTGTTGTTAATTTAATTATTTTGTGCAATCAGTAAAATAATGGTACAAGTTTCTATGCAAAAATATAAATTTATTATACAATAACTCAGAATACAATCAAAGCTTAATCAATAGAAAAACTCAATATGCAAGAACACACAGTGATATGCAGTACCCAAATTCGCCACTAGATGGCTCTAACATGACATACCACTGATGAAGGGAAAGGCTAATTCCCGAAACGCGTCTGGACCGGACACCTGTAAAGAGCACCTCCGCAATCATAAGCGTGGCCACGCTATGAAAATTGGAATTACAAGATAAAGGAAACATCACTGGAATAAGAATCTACAGACCAAAAAGGCGTCCTCCTTTGTTTCATGCCGGAAGACTAACAGGTACGGACGAATCAGAGATACAAGTCCCGTCCCAACTCCCGCGATAGTTCGGGGCAGCCGGCTAGAGGAGTACGGAGCGTGACGCCGGCATCATCCGGCGCCGCCCGACCCTCGTTTGGACATTAAGGAAGGTAAGAGATATTCTTCCTAACAATATATTGACCATCCATGAGGTTTTAAATATCAACGGCCACCAAGATTGTGACCATACCAGAGACTTGCACCCTGCAATATTTGTGATACGCCAAAGGATGCAATTACTGACATAGCTATATTCCGGATATTTACCTGTTCCTTATGCGGATTAATATATATGGGACAGGAATCTATATTTATTAGAAATCTGGTATCACTAGCCAGTTGATCATTGTGTTCAACAGCAACCACGTTGGCAGTATCCACTATACCGTTTGGACTTTGTGTTATATATCAGAAGTGCCACAATATAATATATTGATTCTCCATTGATTACAGTATTTTAATGATGTTTTAATCTATTTTATATAATTTGTTATACACGTGCTAAACCTACAATTGATTTAATAAAATTTTAGATTGTATAAGTCCAAGTGAAGTGTGCTCACCCATTACTTTAGTATTTAATTGTTTATACCTGATCAGAGGGTGGGTGTCCCTCTAATTTGGGTTAGCAGCACCTGTTCCTATAATCCGTTCGGAGTGAGCCACCATATTGAAATTATGTAATACAAGCGTCCTGGCGACAATTATGAGATATACACAATAGTGATAAGGACAGATACGAACCCTTGCTCTGCTCAAACTATGACCAATCTCGGATATCGGGTAGTATTGCTACATAAGTTATAAATTATCAAGCCTGATATGACTATGGAATGAATATTCCAATCAGATTCTCTCTGATATCAATATTAGATCTTTTATTCAGTAATATGCATCTTTACTGAATAGTGATAATATTGATGTAGTACATCTAATATTTCACATCCGCAATAAAGCAGGGAGTTGCTAAATATCAGGCCAATAAATTTAATCAATACTACACATAATAAAGTTATACGTTACCCGAAAATGCAGGTGATATGCAGAGTCTAAGGGAAGTCAGCTCTAAGATACGTTCTGATCATTGGGATTTTTCTCCTGGGGTCTCTCCTTTCTTTCTTTGTTTCTCTGTCTTCTATTGCTCCCTGTTGTTCTTTTTTTCCCTTTGTGTGTGTGATTTATGATCACAAACTTATCAGTTAGACACACCTTCCTAACTTGGAGTTTTCCAATCATTGTCGGTTAGGCGCGTACATATGATAATGACTGTGATGTCACTGTATCACTCAGATGCATTTCAGCTGTTGGTGCAATGTTACCTATTCATACCTAGGTGGCACTATTGCATAAGCTACTAGCATCATCACTATTAAGGGTTAACTGTCCAGGTCTGATTTCTCTTACATTCTATACACATAAAATAAATAAATATATATAAATATATATATATATATATATATATATATATATATATATATAGTTTGGACAGACCTTCTCATTCAAAGAGTTTTCTTTATTTTCATGACTATGAAGGCATCAAAACTATGAATTAACACATGTGGAATTATATACATAACAAACAAGTGTGAAACAACTGAAAATATGTCATATTCTAGGTTCTTCAAAGTAGCCACCTTTTGCTTTGATTACTGCTTTGCACACTCTTGGCATTCTCTTGATGAGCTTCAAGAGGTAGTCCCCTGAAATGGTCTTCACTTCACAGGTGTGCCCTGTCAGGTTTAATAAGTGGGATTTCTTGCCTTATAAATGGGGTTGGGACCATCAGTTGCGTTGAGGAGAAGTCAGGTGGATACACAGCTGACAGTCCTACTGAATAGACTGTTAGAATTTGTATTATGGCAAGAAAAAAGCAGCCAAGTAAAGAAAAACGAGTGGCCATCATTACTTTAAGAAATGAAGGTCAGTCAGTCAGCCGAAAAATTGGGAAAACTTTGAAAGTAAGGGCTATTTGACCATGAAGGAGAGTGATGGGGTGCTGCGCCAGATGACCTGGCCTCCACAGTCACCGGACCTGAACCCAATCGAGATGGTTTGGGGTGAGCTGGACCGCAGAGTGAAGGCAAAAGGGCCAACAAGTGCTAAGCATCTCTGGGAACTCCTTCAAGACTGTTGGAAGACCATTTCAGGGGACTACCTCTTGGAGCTCATCAAGAGAATGCCAAGAGCGTGCAAAGCAGTAATCAAAGCAAAAGGTGGCTACTTTGAAGAACCTAGAATATGACATATTTTCAGTTGTTTCACACTTGTTTGTTATGTATATAATTCCACATGTGTTAATTCATAGTTTTGATGCCTCTTTGAATGAGTAGGTGTGTCCAAACTTTTGTGTCTGTACTGTATAAACACCTACGGATTCCATGGACAGGATACAGACCAGAAGCTAATAATCTGCTATTGGGTAAGGCTACGTCCACACTTGCGTTTTTGCTGGATCCAGCAGGGTTCAGCAAAAACGCTTCAGTTACTGATAATACAACCATCTGCATTTGTTATGAAAGGATCCGGTTGTATTATCTTTAACATTGCAAAGACGGATCCGTTGTGAACTCCATTGAAAGTCAATTGGGGACGGATCATATTTTTTTTGTGTCAGAGAAAACGGATCCGTCCCCATTGACTTGCATTGGGGGTCAGGACTTGGACGGAAAGCAAACTACAACATGTTACGGTTTGCTCTCCGGTCTGGGAACACAACTAAACGGAACAGAATGCATTTTGGAGCATTACGTTCTGTTCAGTTTTGTTCCCGTTGAAAATGAATGGGGACAAAACTGAAGCGTTTTTTTCCCAGTATTGAGCCCTTATGACGGATCTCAATACCGGAAAACTAAAGCTCTAGTGTGAAAGTAGCCTAAATTCTGTAACACTCCTCTCACCACAGGATCAGGTACTGGGAGGCGGGCGTATGGGGCAGCGGTCTACTGTCCATCTGGAGAGAAGTGTGCGAGACTCAATAATTACCCAGGTCTTGGCCATCAAACGCGGCTCTGCTCAGATGATGAACCAGGCTGGCTACATCCCCAAAGCCCATATTCACACCCTGACCAGCGAGAGGGTGCACTCTGTGTGCAGCATCCCTGCAGAGACAGAAACCAAGACTTAGCTCCAATGTGAGGGCGCTGCAATCTCCTCATTCCACCGACAGACTCGCACCCGATTAAAGCCACACGCTGGCGGACGTATTCAGTAGCGTGACCCAGCCCTAACGGGAAAGATGCCCTGCTCTTGTGTCCCATGTGGGAAACACTGGGAGGAAGCTGGCGGGTAGAAGAACCAGAAGGCCTCATGAAGGACACAGCCGAGTGCAAAAGAGATCCAGCCGAGGAGACAAAATCCGAATGGTGCTCGCTGCTCCACTATGAAGAGACAAAAAACGTGAAAGCAACTTGGCCAATGCTAGACTGATATTACAGGTTGGAAACAGACTTACAAAAGCTGAATTCACCGCATCAACAAAACTCTCATCATCCATCCTTATAAGCTGTGAGGCGTGATCTGGAGATGTGGACCAGACTAAGGAACTCCATGTGTCCGACAGCTGCGCCAATAAACCAGCAAAAAGGAAGAAACACAACTTTTTATTTAAAAAAAAAAAAAGGGAAAGAGAGAGAAAGAGAGAGAAAGAGAGAGAAAGAGAGAGAAAGAGAGAAAAAGAGAGAGAAAGAGAGAGAAAGAGAGAGAAAGAGAGAAAAAGAGAGAGAAAGAGAGAGAAAGAGAGAGAAAGAGAGAGAAAGAGAGAGAAAGAGAGAGAAAGATAGATAGATAGATAGATAGATAGATAGATAGATAGATAGATAGATAGATAGATAGATAGATAGAGAGAGATAGAGATAGAGATAGAAGGCAGGGAGAGCATGGAAAGCCTTAATCCATTTCTGAATTTAAAAACCCCGACTACCGCATCAGCAGAATTAGTGATCTGCCCCGAATCTCATCTATATAAAAGTCACTACACCAAATTCAGCTTTGTCCTGATACTCCCTATAACACCACTTAACTAAAAAATAATGTAAAGTTAAAAACTCTGGGCAAGCTGAACACAAGGGCAGCAGTGCGGTCAGCCAGTACCACAGCGCATGAGCAGGCTTCTATGGAAAATGTGGGAGCGCCTACACCTGGAAAGGGGCATCAGATGGCGAAATCTAACGCACAGGAAAATGTGTGCACTGCATACAGACTAAACCAAGGGAAGCTGCCGGGCACAATGCATTGTAGGGCAATCTCAAAAAACTCGCACGATAACGATATATATAGTAACATAGTTTATGAGGCAGAAAAAAGCCCTCTGTCTATCCAGTTCGGCCTGGTATCCTTCATGTTGATCCAGAGGATAGCAAAAAAAAAAAAAACCTGTGAGGTAGAAGCCAATAGAGGGGGGGGGGGGGGGGGGGGGGGGGATTTCTTCCCAACTCCAATCAGGCAATCAGAATAACTCCCTGGATCTACGACCCCTCTCTAGTAGCTATAGCCTGTAATATTATTACACTCCAGAAATACATCCAGGCCCCTCCTGAACTCTTATAGTGAACTCACCATCACCACCTCCTCAGGCAGAGAGTCCATAGTCTCACTGCTCTTACCGTAAAGAGTCCATAGTCTCACTGCTATTACAGTATAGAGTCCATAGTCTCACTGCTCTTACAGTAAAGAGTCCATAGTCTCACTGCTCTTACAGTACAGAGTCCATAGTCTCACTGCTCTTACAGTACAGAGTCCATAGTCTCACTGCTCTTACAGTATAGAGTCCACAGTCTCACTGCTCTTACAGTATAGAGTCCACAGTCTCACTGCTCTTACAGTAAAGAGTCCATAGTCTCACTGCTCTTACAGTAAAGAGTCCACAGTCTCACTGCTCTTACAGTAAAGAGTCCACAGTCTCACTGCTCTTACAGTACAGAGTCCATAGTCTCACTGCTCTTACAGTATAGAGTCCATAGTCTCACTGCTCTTACAGTAAAGAGTCCATAGTCTCACTGCTCTTACAGTAAAGAGTCCATAGTCTGACTGCTCTTACAGTAAAGAGTCCACAGTCTCACTGCTCTTACAGTATAGAGTCCACAGTCTCACTGCTCTTACAGTATAGAGTCCATAGTCTCACTGCTCTTACAGTATAGAGTCCATAGTCTCACTGCTCTTACTGTAAAGAGTCCATAGTCTCACTGCTCTTACTGTAAAGAGTCCATAGTCTCACTGCTCTTACAGTATAGAGTCCACAGTCTCACTGCTCTTACAGTATAGAGTCCACAGTCTCACTGCTCTTACAGTAAAGAGTCCATAGTCTCACTGCTCTTACAGTATAGAGTCCATAGTCTCACTGCTCTTACTGTAAAGAGTCCATAGTCTCACTGCTCTTACTGTAAAGAGTCCATAGTCTCACTGCTCTTACAGTATAGAGTCCACAGTCTCACTGCTCTTACAGTATAGAGTCCACAGTCTCACTGCTCTTACAGTAAAGAGTCCATAGTCTCACTGCTCTTACAGTAAAGAGTCCATAGTCTGACTGCTCTTAAAGTATAGAGTCCACAGTCTCACTGCTCTTACAGTATAGAGTCCATAGTCTCACTGCTCTTACAGTAAAGAGTCCATAGTCTCACTGCTCTTACAGTAAAGAGTCCATAGTCTCACTGCTCTTACAGTAAAGAGTCCATAGTCTCACTGCTCTTACAGTATAGAGCCCATAGTCTCACTGCTCTTACAGTAAAAAGTCCATAGTCTCACTGCTCTTACAGTATAGAGTCCAGTCTCACTGCTCTTACAGTATAGAGTCTATTGTCTCACTGCTCTTACAGTAAAGAGTCCATAGTCTCACTGCTCTTACTGTAAAGAGTCCATAGTCTCACTGCTCTTACAGTAAAGAGTCCATAGTCTTACTGCTCTTACAGTAAAGAGTTCATAGTCTCACTGTTCTTAGAGTAAAAAATCCTCTTCTATGTTTGTGTACAAACCTTCTTTCCTCCAGACGCAGAGGATGTCCCCTCATCACAGTCACGGGGATAAATAGATGATGGGAGTGATCTCTGTACTGACCCTGATATATTTATATATAGTTATTAGATCCCCCCTCAGTCGCCTTTTTTCTAAAGTGAATAACCCTAATGCTGATAATCTTTCAGGGTACTGTAGTCCACCCATTCCAGTTATTACTTTAGTTGCCCTCCTCTGGACCTTCTCCAGCTCTGCTATCTCTGCCTTGTTCACAGGAGCCCAGAACTGTACACAGTCCTCCATGTGTGGTCTGACTAGTGATGTGTAAAGTGGCAGGACTATCTTCTCATCACCGCCATGATGCAACCCAAAATATGATAAATATCTAACGTCTCCTTGTATCCCCCATACGGTAGAACGTCTCCTTGTATCCTCCATAAGGTATAATGTCTTCTTGTATTCCCCAATTGGTATAGCGTCTCCTTGTACCCTCCATACGGTATAATATCTCCTCGTATACTGATCGGTGGGGGTCTGACTCCTGGCACCCTTGCTGATGAGCTGTTTGGAGAGGCTGTGGCACAGCACCATTGGATGGCGGCTGCGCTTGGTATTACTGCTCAGGACCATTCTCTTGAATGAGCAGAAACTAGGCCATATGACTGATGAATGTCATGCCATTGGCCTATGAAGCAATGGTGCGGCCTCACCTGGACTACACAGTTCCGTTCTGGGCACTGGGAAACTGAAACTTGTATATCTCATAAAGGAAACAGGTTCTTGGCAATAACTAAAGACAATTACCTCTCCCAACTGGTTCAGGACCCGACTAGAGGGACGGCCATACTGGACTTAGTATTAACCAATAGGCCTGACAGAACAACAGACGTGCAGGTCGGGGGACACCTGGGAAATAGTGACCAGAAAGTAATAACCTTCCAATTATCATTCAAAAGAGGGTTTCTACAGGGAGGAACAAAAATACAATCTTCAAAAAAGCTAAAATTTAGCTAAGAGAGGCCGTAGGCCCATCTAACTGGGACAAAGTCCTCAAAAATAAAAATACAGCCACAAAATGGGATATCTTTAAAAACATCCTAAAATCTCATTGTGAGAGGTACATACCGTATGGGAATAAAAGGTTAAGGAACAAAAAGAAACCAATGTGGATAAACAGAACTGTAAAGAAAGCAATAAATGACAAAAAGAAAGCATATAAATCACTAAAACAGGAGGGTAGCACGGAAGCACTGAAAAACTAAGGAAAAAAAATAGAACATGTAAAAAAACAAATAAAAGCAGGCAAACTAGAGACCGAGAGATTAATTGCCAAAGAGAGTAAAACTAACCCTAAAATGTTCTTCAATTATATGAATGTTAAAAAGTATAAATCTGAAGGTGTCGGCCCTCTACAGAGTGATGAGGGGGGAGTTGCAGAGAGCAACAAGGAGAAGGCAAAGCTGTTAAATATTTTTTCTCCACTGTATTCACTGAGGAAAATAAACTGTCAGATGAAATTCAGAATGTAAAAATAAATTCCCCATTAAAAGTGTCCTGTCTGACCCAGGAAGAAGTACAGCGGCGTCTGAAAAAGATTAAAATAGACAAATCACCGGGACCAGATGTCATACACCGCTGTATCCTTAGAGAATTAAGTAATGTCATAGCCAAACCCTTATTTCTGATATTTAAGGACTCTATACTGACAGGGACGTTCCACAGGATTGGCGGATAGCAAATATGGTGCCAATATTCAAAAAGGGTGCAAAAACAGACCCGGGAACTATAGGCCGGTAAGTTTAACATCTGTTGTGGGTAAACTGTATGAAGGTTTTCTAAGAGATGCTATCTTGGAGCATCTCAACGGAAATAAGCAAAAAACGCCATATCAGCATGGCTTCATGAGGGATCGGTCATGTCAGACTAATTTAATCAGTTTCTATGAGGAGGTAAGTTCTAGACTTGACAGCAGTGAATCAATGGATGTCGTATATCTGGACTTCTCCAAAGCATTTGACACTGTACCGCATAAAAGGTTAGGATATAAAATGAGAATGCTCGGACTGGGAAAAAACGTCTGTATGTGGGTAAGTAACTGGCTCAATGGGTGGTTATTAACGGTACACACTCAGATTGGGTCACTGTCACTAGTGGGGTACCACAGGGGGTCAGTATTTGGCCCTATTCTCTTCCATATATTTATTAATGATCTTGTAGAAGGCTTGCATAGTAAAATATCAATTTTAGCAGATGACACTAAACTTTGTAAAGTAATTAACACTGAAGAGGACAGTATAATTATATATATATATACACTGCTCAAAAAAATAAAGGGAACACAAAAATAACACATCCTAGATCTGAGTTAATTAAATATTCTTCTGAAATACTTTGTTCTTTACATAGTTGAATGTGCTGACAACAAAATCACCCAAAAATAAAAAAATGGAAATCAAATTTTTCAACCCATGGAGGTCTGGATTTAGAGTCACACTCAAAATTAAAGTGGAAAAACACACTACAGGCTGATCCAACTTTGATGTAATGTCCTTAAAACAAGTCAAAATGAGGCTCAGTAGTGTGTGTGGCCTCCACGTGCCTGTATGACCTCCCTACAACGCCTGTGCATGCTCCTGATGAGGTGGCGGACGGTCTCCTGAGGGATCTCCTCCCAGACCTGGACTAAAGCATCTGCCAACTCCCAGACGGTCTTTGGTGCAACGTTGGTGGATAGAGCGAGACATGATGTCCCAGATGTGCTCAATTGGATTCAGGTCTGGGGAACGGACGGGCCAGTCCATAGCATCAATGCCTTCGTCTTGCAGGAACTGCTGACACACTCTAGCCACATGAGGTCTAGCATTGTCTTGCATTAGGAGGAACCCAGGGCCAACCGCACCAGCATATGGTCTCATAAGGGGTCTGAGGATCTCATCTCGGTACCTAATGGCAGTCAGGCTACCTCTGGCGAGCACATGGAGGGCTGTGCGGCCCTCCAAAGAAATGCCACCCCACACCATTACTGACCCAATGCCAAACCGGTCATGCTGGAGGATGTTGCAGGCAGCAGAACGTTCTCCACGGCGTCTCCAGACTCTGTCACGCCTGTCACATGTGCTCGGTGTGAACCTGCTTTCATCTGTGAAGAGCACAGGACGCCAATGGTGAATTTGCCAATCTTGGTGTTCTCTGGCAAATGCCAAACGTCCTGCACGGTGTTGGGCTGTAAGCACAACCCCCACCTGTGGACGTCGGGCCCTCATATCACCCTCATGGAGTCTGTTTCTGACCGTTTGAGTAGACACATGCACATTTTTGGCCTGCTGGAGGTCATTTTGCAGGGCTCTGGCAGTGCTCCGCCTGTTCCTCCTTGCACAAAGGCGGAGGTAGCAGTCCTGCTGCTGGGTTGCTGCCCTCCTACGGCCTCCTCCACGTCTCCTGATGTACTGGCCTGTCTCCTGGTAGCGCCTCCATTCTCTGGACACTACGCTGACAGACACAGCAAACCTTCTTGCCACAGCTCGCATTGATGTGCCATCCTGGATAATCTGCATTACCTGAGCCACTTCTCATGCTACCACTAGAGTGAAAGCACCGCCAGAATTCAAAAGTGACCAAAACATCAGCCAGGAAGCATAGGAACTGAGAAGTGGTCTGTGGTCACCACATGCAGAACCACTCTTTTATTGGGGGAGTCTTGCTAATTGCCTATAATTTCCACCTGTTGTCTATCCCACTTGCACAACAGCATGTGAAATTGATTGTCACTCAGTGTTGCTTCCTAAGTGGACAGTTTGATTTCACAGAAGTGCGATTGACTTGGAGTTACATTGTGTTGTTTAAGTGTTCCCTTTATTTTTTTGAGCAGTGTATGTATATATACACACACACACACACACACTACAGAGGACCGTATACTATTACAGAGGGATCTGGATAGATCGGAGGCTTGGGCAGAGAAGGTTTAACACTGACAAATGTAAAGTTATGCACATGGGAAGGAATAATGCAAGTCACCTGTACATACTAAATGGTAAAACACTCGGTAACACAGACATGGAAAAGGACCTAGGAATTTTAATAAACAGCAAACTAAGCTGCAAAAAACAGTGTCAGGCAGCTGCTGCCAAGGCCAATAAGATAATGGGTTGCATCAAAAGGGGCATAGATGGCGGTGATGAGAAGATAGTCCTACCACTTTACACATCACTAGTCAGACCACACATGGAGGACTGTGTACAGTTCTGGGCTCCTGTGAACAAGGCAGACATAGCAGAGCTGGAGAGGGTCCAGAGGAGGGCAACTAAAGTACTAACTGGAATGGGGCAACTACAGTACCCTAAAAGATGATCAAAATTAGGGTTATTCACTTTAGGCTACTTTCACACCGGCGTTTCTGGGTCCGCCTGTGAGATCCGTTTCAGGGCCCTCACAATCGGCCCAAAATGGATCAGTTTAGCCCCAATGCATTCTGAATGGATAAGAATCCGTTCAGAATGCATCAGTTTGCCTCTGTTCAGCCTCCATTCCGCTCTGGAGGCTGCTTGCAGCGTTTTGGTGTCCGTCTGATGAAACTGAGCCAAACGGATCCGTCCTGACTTATAATGTAAGTCAATGGGGACAGATCCGTTATCACTGACACAATATGGTGCAATTGAAAACGGATCCGCCTCCCATTGACTTTCAGTGTAAGTCAAAACGGATCCGTTTGCATTATCATGAACAAAAAAAATCATGGTAATGCAAATGGATCCGTTCTGAACGGATACAAGCTTTTGCATTATAGGTGCGGATCCGTCTGTGCAGATACCAGACGGATCCGCACCTAACGCAGGTGTGAAAGTAGAAAAAAGATGACTGAGGGGAGAGCTAATTACTATATAAAAATATATCAGGGGTCAGTACAGAGATCTATCCTATCATCTATTTATCCCCAGGACTGTGAGGAGGGGACATCCTCTGCGTCTGGAGGAAAGAAGGTTTGTACACAAACATAGAAGAGGATTCTTTACTGTAAGAGCGGTGAGACTATGGACTCTTTACTGTAAGAGCAGTCAGACTATGGACTCTATACTGTAAGAGCAGTGAGACTATGGACTCTATACTGTAAGAGCAGTGAGACTATGGACTCTTTACTGTAAGAGCAGTGAGACTATGGACTCTTTACTGTAAGAGCAGTGAGACTATGGACTCTTTACTGTAAGAGCAGTGAGACTATGGACTCTATACTGTAAGAGCAGTGAGACTATGGACCCTTTACTGTAAGAGCAGTGAGACTATGGACTCTTTACTGTAAGAGCAGTGAGACTATGGACTCTTTACTGTAAGAGCAGTGAGACTATGGACTCTTTACTGTAAGAGCAGTGAGACTATGGACTCTTTACTGTAAGAGCAGTGAGACTATGGACTCTTTACTGTAAGAGCAGAGAGACTATGGACTCTATACTGTAAGAGCAGTGAGACTATGGACTCTTTATTGTAAGAGCAGTGAGACTATGGACTCTTTACTGTAAGAGCAGAGAGACTATGGACTCTTTACTGTAAGAGCAGTGAGACTATGGACTCTTTACTGTAAGAGCAGTGAGACTATGGACTCTATACTGTAAGAGCAGTGAGACTATGGACTCTTTACTGTAAGAGCAGGGAGACTATGGACCCTTTACTGTAAGAGCAGTGAGACTATGGACTCTTTACTGTAAGAGCAGTGAGACTATGGACTCTTTACTGTAAGAGCAGAGAGACTATGGACTCTTTACTGTAAGAGCAGAGAGACTATGGACTCTATACTGTAAGAGCAGTGAGACTATGGACTCTTTATTGTAAGAGCAGTGAGACTATGGACTCTTTACTGTAAGAGCAGTGAGACTATGGACTCTTTACTGTAAGAGCAGTGAGACTATGGACTCTATACTGTAAGAGCAGTAAGACTATGGATTCTTTACTGTAAGAGCAGTGAGACTATGGGCTCTTTACTGTAAGAGCAGTGAGACTATGGACTCTTTACTGTAAGAGCAGTGAGACTATGGACCCTTTACTGTAAGAGCAGTGAGACTATGGACTCTATACTGTAAGAGCAGTGAGACTGTGGACTATACTGTAAGAGCAGTGAGACTATGGACTCTTTACTGTAAGAGCAGGGAGACTATGGACCCTTTACTGTAAGAGCAGTGAGACTATGGACTCTTTACTGTAAGAGCAGTGAGACTATGGACTCTTTACTGTAAGAGCAGAGAGACTATGGACTCTATACTGTAAGAGCAGTGAGACTATGGACTCTTTATTGTAAGAGCAGTGAGACTATGGACTCTTTACTGTAAGAGCAGTGAGACTATGGACTCTATACTGTAAGAGCAGTAAGACTATGGATTCTTTACTGTAAGAGCAGTGAGACTATGGGCTCTTTACTGTAAGAGCAGTGAGACTATGGACTCTATACTGTAAGAGCAGTGAGACTATGAACTCTTTACTGTAAGAGCAGTGAGACTATGGACTCTATACTGTAAGAGCAGTGAGACTATGGACTCTTTACTGTAAGAGCAGTGAGACTATGGACTCTTTACTGTAAGAGCAGTGAGACTATGGACTCTACTGTAAGAGCAGTGAGACTATGGACTCTACTGTAAGAGCAGTGAGACTATGGACTCTATACTGTAAGAGCAGTGAGACTATGGACTCTACTGTAAGAACAGTGAGACTATGGACTCTTTACTGTAAGAGAAGTGAGACTATGGACTCTACTGTAAGAGCAGTGAGACTATGGACTCTTTACTGTAAGAGCAGTGAGACTATGGACTCTTTACTGTAAGAGCAGTGAGACTATGGACTCTTTACTGTAAGAGCAGTGAGACTATGGACTCTTTACTGTAAGAGAAGTGAGACTATGGACTCTTACAGTAAAGAGTCCATAGTCTGACTGCTCTTACAGTAAAGAGTCCATAGTCTGACTGCTCTTACAGTAAAGAGTCCATAGTCTGACTGCTCTTACAGTAAAGAGTCCATAGTCTGACTGCTCTTACAGTAAAGAGTCCATAGTCTGACTGCTCTTACAGTAAAGAGTCCATAGTCTCACTGCTCTTACCGTAAAGAGTCCATAGTCTGACTGCTCTTACAGTAAAGAGTCCATAGTCTCACTGCTCTTACAGTAAAGAGTCCATAGTCTGACTGCTCTTACAGTAAAGAGTCCATAGTCTGACTGCTCTTACAGTAAAGAGTCCATAGTCTGATGAATGGACTGCTGAGGACTGGGGCAAAGTCATATTCTCCGATGAAGCCTCTTTCCGATTGTTTGGGGCATCAGGCTTGTCCGGAGAAGAGAAGGTGAGCGCTACCATCAGTCCTGTGTCATGCCAACAGTAAAGCATCCTTCTCATCCAAGGGAGTGGGCTCACTCACAATTTTGCCCAAAAACACAGCCATGAATAAAGAATGGCACCAAAACACCCCCCAACAGCAACTTCTTCCAACAATCCAGCAACAGTTTGGTGAAGAACAATGCATTTTCCAGCACGATGGAGCACTGTGCCATAAGGCAAAAGTGATAACTAAGTGGCTCGGGGGCCAAAACGTTAAAATTTTGGGTCCATGGCCTGGAAACTCCCCAGATCTTAATCCCATTGAGAACTTGTAGTCAATCCTCAAGAGGCGGGTGGACAAACAAAAACCCACTCCAAGAAGTGATTATGAAAGAATGGGTTGGTATCCGTCAGGAATTGGCCCAGAAGTTGATTGAGAGCATGCCCAGTCGGATTGCAGAGGTCCTGAAAAAGAAGGGCCAACACTGCAAATACTGACTCTTTGCATAAATGTCATGTAATTGTCGATAAAAGCCTTTGAAACGTATGAAGTGCGTGTAATTATATTTCACTACATCACAGAAACAACTGGAACAAAGATCTAAAAGCAGTTTAGCAGCAAACTTTGTGAAAACTAATATTTGTGTCATTCTCAAAACTTTTGGCCACGACTGTATATACCAGTCTTGATAAATGTCCCTCACTGACTTCTAATTCCTCCGTTTTTTCCCTGCCGGAGTTGCTCCGCTCACCCAGGATGAACTGAAGATCAGATAGAAAGCCGAGCCCAACACTTCAATGGAGGATTTAGCAAAAAACTTTCCAATTCCGTTTCTCCTGGAAGAATGCTGCATCTGCCATGGGCAGGGTAGAAGGTTTTCCCAAATAGGAGACTCAAGGGAGATCTCTTTAACGGTCCATTCACACGTCCGCAATTTAGTTCCGCATTTTGCGGAACGGAATTGCGGACCCATTAATTTCTATGGGGCAGCACGATGTGCTGCACGGATCCGGAATTGCGGATCCGCACTTCCAGGTCCGCAATTCCGTTCCCCCCAAAAAATAGAACATGTCATATTCTTGTCCGCAATTGCGGACAAGAATAGGCATTTTCTATTAAGTGCCGGCGATGTGCAGTCTACAAAATGCGGAACGCACATTGTCGATGTCCGTGTTTTGCTGATCCACGGATCCGCAAAACACACATAGACGTGTGAATGGAGCCTAAATGTTTGCACTTCAAAAGGACTTGAGCTGTGAAACACAGGAAACTTCTCTACTGCACGGTGACTGATGGGGTGGTAACCCCAGAGACCAAGGGCCTGCTCTGCCTGCCCCGTGGCCTGGAGAACCCAGACATAAATTGATTAACGGTAATTGTTTTTCTTGAAACCCATGACAGCACCCAAGCGTGATGGACCTCCTATCCAGGACAGGAAACCTAAGGATATAAAAAAGTTCACACCCACACCTCAGTGATTTACAAGGAAAAGACCCTCCGGAGGAGTGATAAACACAACAAAAGGAAAAAAAAAATGATAGACCCCAGCCAGGGAACCAATACAGCTTTTTTCCCTAAACTAAACTGGGATATAAAAAAAATCCGGAATAAGCCATATTAAATAGTAGGGTTGGGAAAATTTTGGGGTGCTGTCATGGGTTTCAAGAAAAACAATTACCGGTAAGCAATTTATGTTCTCCCCTCACCCATAGCAGCAGCACCCATGAGGGCTAAACTATGAACTTAGAATTGGGGGCGCACAGCTTGCAGCACCTTCCTCCCAAAGGCAGCATCAGAGTCCAGATGCAACCTATAGTGTCTTAAGAAAGTATGGGGCGAAGACCATGTGGCTGCTCTGCAAATCTGAGCTAAGAAAGCCTCTCTGCCCAAGTAGTAGCTACTGCCCTAGTTGAATGAGCCCCAAACCCCTCTGGAATGGGCAGACCTCTTGCCGAATATGCACAAGATATGGCCGACTTAAACCATATTGTGCAATCGAGGCTATGGAAGCTTTCTTTCCCTTACCAGATCCCTGAACCTGGATCAGGAGATTTTCATCTGTTCTCCAATCCTTAGTGGATTCCAGGTAAGTGATTAAACATCTTCTAACGTCTGGAGAAAGAAAATGTTGTTCTCTAGAATTATTGGGATTAACACAAAAAGAAGGTAGAATTATGTCCTTGTTTCTATGGGAGTCAGAAACCACCTCAGGCAGGACAAAGGGGAAAGGCCTTAAAATGACTTTATCTTCCAATCTATTTGTATCAGGAGGGAAGGCAGAAAGGGCCTGGATCTCAGAGACTCACCTAGCAGTGATCGCTAACAGAAAAGCCATTTTTAAAGTGAGCATCTTGATCGGTAACTCCTTAACATGTTCTAATGGGGACTGAGTGGAGGCAGATAACACTACATTTACATCCCACGGGGGAGACAGATCTTAAAGAGGGCCGTAATCTGCTAGTCTAAGGCCACTTTCACACTCGCGTTTTGGGCGGATCCGTCATGGATCAGCAAAAACTGATCCGTTACAATACAACCGCATGCATCAGTCATTAACGGATCTGTTTGTATTATCTGTAACATAGCCAAGACGGATCCATCATGAACTCTATTGAAAGTCAATGGGGGATGGATCCATTTTCTATTGTGCCAAATTGTGTCAGAGAAAACAGATCCATCCCCATTGACTTACATTCAGTGCCAGGACGGATTCGTTTGGCTGCAAGCAGCGTTTTGGTGTCCGCCTCCAGAGCGGAATGCAGACGGATCGGAGGCAAGCTGATGTATTCTGAGCGGATCCTTTTCCATTCAGAATGCATTAGGGCAAAACGGATCCATTTTGGACCGCTGAGCCCTGAATGGATCTCACAAACAAAGCCAAAACGAGAGTGTGAAAGTAGCCCAAAATCGTAGAAAAAAAATTCAGGGCCGCTACTTGGACTTTTAGAGTTGTACTTTTTAGATTCTTGACCAGGCCTGCTTGCAAAAAATTTAGTATGTCAGGCACACAAGGTGCCTGCAAGGGGTCAGGAGACCTTCCCAAAAATGGAGAGAATGTTACATAGTTAATACGGTTGAAAAAAAAAGACATAAGTCCATCAAGTTCAACCAAACTTTGTATCCCAAACTTTAACATACTTTTTAGCCGTGACTTCTTTCTTACTCGCTAGTAGGTGGGAACTACCGCATTCGACAAGCCCCTCCTAGCCCACATTATCCTTTCAATTTCCAGGCTGCTAGTTGTAGAAGATCTGGTCTGGGGTGAAAACCTGGACCCTGATACAGAAGGTTGTCCCACCCTGGAAGCATCCATGGGGGTTCCACCGCTAGCTTTTGTAACATTGAGAAGCAGGCTCTTTTGGGCCATCTTGGAGCTATTAAAATCAAAGAAGCCCTCTCCTGGATAACTTTCTTCAGGACTCTGGGAATGAATAAATACGGAGGGAAGGCATATCCAAACTCCTGATCCCATGACTGGCTTAATGCGTCCATCCCCGTCAGCAAGTCCATTCTGTTGAGTGAAAAAAATATGTCCGGCTTTTTCGTCGCAAAAAGATCTACAGTTGGTAGACCCCACTTCTGTACTATAAGCTGGAAAATGGAATTGTGAAGGCACCAACCATTCTCCCTACTTTAACTCTTTCCTGCTAAAAAAAAAAAAAAAAGCCCAGGGCATTGTTCTTCCCTCTGAGGTGAACTGCTCTGAGAATGAACTGGTTCCTCTCTGCAATCTGAAGAATCTCCTGGGATAACATCAATAGATCTTTTCTTCTTGTGGCCCCCGGTGGGTTATATAAGACACTGCTGTTGTATTGTCTGCATATATTATTACAGTTCTTTCTGCCTCTTTTATTGCACTTAGTTCTTTGTAGTTTGAGGGACGGTTTCCCTGCCAGAAATCTCCCCCTGAATGGGCTCCCAATCCCAAAGGGCTTGCGTCCATGGTGATTGATATCGTATTCTGAGACACCCAAGGGCATCCCCTGGATAAATGTGTGGGGTTGTCCACCATAGTAATGACATCCTTGCTACTGAACTCAGATGGAAGTTGTAGTCCAAGGATAGGGGAGAACCGTCCCAGTTCTTCAGAATGTCCCCCTGCAATGGTCTTGAATGAAGCTGAGCATCGGTGACTGCCGGGATGGTGGTCGTCATTAGACTTAGGACTGACATAGCCTGTCTCAGGGAACACCCATATCACCTTCTGTTCTGGAAGGAAACATCTCTGATTCTAGGAATCTAGTAGTACCCCTAAAAACAAGCATTGGATTTTTTCCAATTTATCTTCCATCCTAAAGATTTTAAAATTAGACACAACTGATCGGTCTCCTGCTTCAAAGACGATTCTGTCTGAGAAATTATTAAGGGGTTTCTGTCATGGGAAAAATCGTTGTGTAGCTGACTGACATTAGCGATGTGCTGATGCATGTTTGTTAACTCCCTGCCTGCGCCGTTCTCCTAAAAAACTATGCTAATGAAGCCTCTAGGTGCTATGAGGGCGTTGCTGCAGCACCTAGAGGCTCGGTCTACTCGCCTTTTAGCATGCCCACTTGATTGACGTCCTTCTCCACATCATCCTCATAATCCCACGCCTGCGTCTATACTTTTTTTTTGGATTCTTGGTTATTATAAAAATATATATATATATATATATATATATATATATATATATATATATATATATATATATATATATATCTCTTCCTGAGGAGAAATAAGTTCTATTGGAAAGAAAAACGCAGCGATAATTGAAAAGTCGGTAAGATCCTTCATTAAAAGAAGGGAACACATGTCATAACGAGGTTGGTGTCCAGACATTCGTACCTCGCATCCGCTGAAATCTGAGTGCCGGCACGAGCGCAATTACGTCCAGCAATTTTGGGAAGAGAGAGGGACATATGGACAAATAAGCCACGTATGTATACATAAAGAAATACCATTGATAACACCGCAGAGAGGTCTCCAGCGCTGGTAAGAGACTAATATACAACGCACGCACAAGATAAATGGTATGTGGAAAGTGAAATACAGAGTGGCAAAAGATCCGTAGCACATAAACTCTACTGATACATTGTGGAAATCTATAATTTGGAGGAATCCAAGTACTTACTAGAATCGCTGCATGTAAATAGAGGTTCCGGTGTATTGAGTGAGCTCCGCAACGGGAACCCTAGGAGGGACTGAGATCAAATAAGTTACAACATTTAAAGTGAAGACTATGAAGTATTAATGGGGGTTATGTGTCTATGTTGATTTTAGGAGTGTTTTATACTTCATACAGTGCCTTGCAAAAGTATTCACCCCTCAATGTTTTGTTAATCTGAATTCTATGTGATGGATCAGAACACAATAGTCTAAGTTGGTGAAGTGAAATGAGAAAAATATATATAAGTAAAACTATTGTTTAGAATTAGAAAATTGTCCTGTGCGTATGTATTCACCCCCTTTGTTAGGAAGCCCATAAAAAGCTCTGGTGCAACCAATTACTTTCAGAAGTCACATAATTAGTGAAATAATGTCACCTGTGTGCAATCTAAGTGTCAGAGGCTGCAACACCTAAGCAAGAGGCATCACTAACCAAACACTGCCGTGAAGACCAAGGAACTCTCCAAACAAGTAAGGGACAATGTTGTGGAGAAGAACAAGTCATGGTTAGTGTCACGACTGTAACAAGAAGTTGGCCGGCACACGCTGAGGTGCTCGCCGCACGGGATAGGATAATTACCACGTGTGATGAAAAGAAAGATCCCAGCAGACGAGTCTTCAATGCTTGCAAAGTTTTATTGCCTGTAACAATAGTCCATCAAAGGGACGCGTTTCGGCTCAATTGCCTTTCTCAACAGATAAATATACATGTTCAGCAACTCATATATATATATATATATATATATATATATATATATATATATATGCGTATCAATGATTGAGGAAAGGAAAATCACAGTGATGTGAACGCCCATAATAGGGGCGGTACGTACATGGTCACAAAATCAAGGTAATCAATCAGGGAATCAAAAGCGCAACAGGTATAGAGATACATGTCAATCATAATGAAATAATGTTGTTAAATACCAATACAGCTGAGGGACTCCTTCATTTATATGGTAGATGTCTAGAAAAAATGATAATGCAAAAAAGGTTATGAAAATTAATAAAAATAAGATGAACAGAAAAATAGCACTACAAGAAATCAGATATGCATAATTTCATAGTCGCGGTTGAGGCCTCTCGGATATAGGGTATCAAGGGTATGAATCCAGTACGCCTCCCGGCGCAAAAGTAATTTTTTGATGTCGCCACCCCGCCTGGGTCTAGAAATTTGTTCTATCACCTGGAACTTTAATTGAGCGACTGTATGGTGAAACTTATCGAAATGGGAGGGAACTGGTAAAAGCAAAAATATTTCGTCCTGATGGTGGATTTATGTTTTCCAATGCGGTCTTTGACACTCTGCATAGTTTCCCCAATGTAAAGCAACCCACAAGGACATTTTATTAGATATATAACATTGGCTGATTCACAAGTGAAAAAGCCATCAACTGCATATGAGCGTCCGGTATGTGGGTGGTAAACATTGGGCCCTTTGATGACATTGGAGCACTGGAAACAATGGAGGCACGGAAAAGTGCCCTTACGCTGTGTAGCCAGGACCCCCTGTTTAAGAGTACCAGGGGTGCTTCCAATGTCCGCACGTACTAGCTTGTCCCTATAGCTAGGGTTTTTTTTTGTTACAGATAAGGGGCGGATTTTGGAATTCCTGGATATGGGGGTATGCTTTACCTAATAGACACTAGAATTAAATGGATGGAATTTGTGAATCAGTGCCACTCGTAGACTTTTGTCTTGTTTATTCTCAGAGCTACGGGGAGAATCTAACTCCTTTATGGTGTTAGTTAGGATAGATGACGGGTACCCTCTTTCTTCAAATCTTGTGGTCATCTCTTCTATTCTATGACCCAGTACCAAGGGGTCAGAGACAATTCGTCTGACCCTCTGGTACTGGGACTTTGGAATAGCTTTTTTAAGAGCAGGTGGATGGGCGCTGGTGAAGTGGAGGATACTATTTCTGTCTGTCTCCTTCCGAAATAGATCGGTTGACAGATTACCTTTCACATCCTTGATAACCCTTGTATCCAAGAAGCTGACCATCAGATTATCACTTGTGACTGTAAATTGTAGACTAGTACATGCTTGGTTCAGGTATGAAACGAATACCGTGAGGGTCTCCTGTGACCCCGCCCATATGCAAAAAATGTCGTCAATAAATCTTTTCCACACTAAAATGTGGTTGTGATACCACTGACTGCTGTATACAAAGTTATCCTCAAATTGAGACATATATGCATTTGCATAGGGCGGGGCCACATTAGACCCCATCGTGGTCCCCCGCTTTTGTAAATAATAAGAATCCTCGAACATAAAATAATTCTCATATAAGACGAGGTGGAGCAGCTCTTCGAAAAATTCTCGCTCTATAAGGGAGTAATTACTCCTTTCTAGGAATGACTTGACAGCCTGCACACCTCCACTGTGTTCTATGGAGGTATACAGGCTGACCACATCAATCGTCACCAGTAAACTGTCCAGAGGAACTGGACCCAATTGTGCAATAGTGTGCAAGAAGTCCTGTGTGTCTGCCAGGTATGATGGAATACCTCTTATTAAAGGTGTAAGGACTTTCTCAAGCACTATTGCCAAGGGAGACAAAATGGAACCCACCGAGGCCACAATAGGGCGACCAGGGGGATCATTCAAAGTTTTATGTACTTTAGGGAGTACGTAAAAAACAGGTGTTATCGGTGTTTGGTTGATCAGGAAAGTATGCATATTCCTGTCCAAAACACCCAATGCAGCAAAGTGATCCACAACTTTCATTATTTTACGTTTTATACCAAAAACAGGATCAGTGTTTAGCAATTCATAAGTGTCAAAATCTGAAAGTTGACGATGCACCTCTGCCACATATTTTATCCTGTCCATAAGGACAATGGCGCCCCCTTTGTCTGCTGGCTTCAAAACAATTCTCTTATCTTCCATTAATGTTTTAATAGCCAACTTTTCCTCTGGTGTGACGTTAGATGTAAACCGCATTTCACCCCTCTTAATGCCATCTATATGTGTCTTGATGTCCCTATAGACCAATTCAATATAGGTCTCAACGGGGTGATAAAATTTGGGGGGCATGAATTTACTCGGGTTCTTCAGACCTAGATCACTCAAACATAGACTTGGTCTTTCGCCATCACCCGAACCAGTAATCCTGTCACCTTTATCCAGAAAGTGGGCCTTTAATCGTAATTTCCGAAAAAACTGGTTTAAATCGATGTCAAACTGAAAAGTATCAAAGTAAGTTGAGGGGCTGAAGGAAAGTCCTTTCTGGAGGGCCGACATCTGAACGGGACTTAGAGGGGTGAAATGCGGTTTACATCTAACGTCACACCAGAGGAAAAGTTGGCTATTAAAACATTAATGGAAGATAAGAGAATTGTTTTGAAGCCAGCAGACAAAGGGGCGCCATTGTCCTTATGGACAGGATAAAATATGTGGCGGAGGTGCATCGTCAACTTTCAGATTTTGACACTTATGAATTGCTAAACACTGATCCTGTTTTTGGTATAAAACGTAAAATAATGAAAGTTGCTGCATTGGGTGTTTTGGACAGGAATATGCATACTTTCCTGATCAACCAAACACCGATAACACCTGTTTTTTACGTACTCCCTAAAGTACATAAAACTTTGAATGATCCCCCTGGTCGCCCTATTGTGGCCTCGGTGGGTTCCATTTTGTCTCCCTTGGCAATAGTGCTTGAGAAAGTCCTTACACCTTTAATAAGAGGTATTCCATCATACCTGGCAGACACACAGGACTTCTTGCACACTATTGCACAATTGGGTCCGGTTCCTCTGGACAGTTTACTGGTGACGATTGATGTGGTCAGCCTGTATACCTCCATAGAACACAGTGGAGGTGTGCAGGCTGTCAAGTCATTCCTAGAAAGGAGTAATTACTCCCTTATAGAGCGAGAATTTTTCGAAGAGCTGCTCCACCTCGTCTTATATGAGAATTATTTTATGTTCGAGGATTCTTATTATTTACAAAAGCGGGGGACCACGATGGGGTCTAATGTGGCCCCGCCCTATGCAAATGCATATATGTCTCAATTTGAGGATAACTTTGTATACAGCAGTCAGTGGTATCACAACCACATTTTAGTGTGGAAAAGATTTATTGACGACATTTTTTGCATATGGGCGGGGTCACAGGAGACCCTCACGGTATTCGTTTCATACCTGAACCAAGCATGTATTAGTCTACAATTTACAGTCACAAGTGATAATCTGATATTCAGCTTCATGGATACAAGGGTTATCAAGGATGTGAAAGGTAATCTGTCAACCGATCTATTTCGGAAGGAGACAGACAGAAATAGTATCCTCCACTTCACCAGCGCCCATCCACCTGCTCTTAAAAAAGCTATTCCAAAGTCCCAGTACCAGAGGGTTAGACGAATTGTCTCTGACCCCTTGGTACTGGGTCATAGAATAGAAGAGATGACCACAAGATTTGAAGAAAGAGGGTACCCGTCATCTATCCTAACTAACACCATAAAGGAGTTAGATTCTCCCCGTAGCTCTGAGAATAAACAAGACAAAAGTCTACGAGTGGCACTGATTCACAAATTCCATCCATTTAATTCTAGTGTCTATTAGGTAAAGCATACCCCCATATCCAGGAATTCCAAAATCCGCCCCTTATCTGTAACAAAAAAAAACCCTAGCTATAGGGACAAGCTAGTACGTGCGGACATTGGAAGCACCCCTGGTACTCTTAAACAGGGGGTCCTGGCTACACAGCGGAAGGGCACTTTTCCGTGCCTCCATTGTTTCCAGTGCTCCAATGTCATCAAAGGGCCCAATGTTTACCACCCACATACCGGACGCTCATATGCAGTTGATGGCTTTTTCACTTGTGAATCAGCCAATGTTATATATCTAATAAAATGTCCTTGTGGGTTGCTTTACATTGGGGAAACTATGCAGAGTGTCAAAGACCGCATTGGAAAACATAAATCCACCATCAGGACGAAAAATTTGCTTTTACCAGTTCCCTCCCATTTCGATAAGTTTCACCATACAGTCGCTCAATTAAAATTCCAGGTGATAGAACAAATTTCTAGACCCAGGCGGGGTGGCGACATCAAAAAATTACTTTTGCGCCGGGAGGCGTACTGGATTCATACCCTTGATACCCTATATCCGAGAGGCCTCAACCGCGACTATGAAATTATGCATATCTGATTTCTTGTAGTGCTATTTTTCTGTTCATCTTATTTTTATTAATTTTCATAACCTTTTTTGCATTATCATTTTTTCTAGACATCTACCATATAAATGAAGGAGTCCCTCAGCTGTATTGGTATTTAACAACATTATTTCATTATGATTGACATGTATCTCTATACCTGTTGCGCTTTTGATTCCCTGATTGATTACCTTGATTTTGTTACCATGTGACCATGTACGTACCGCCCCTATTATGGGCGTTCACATCACTGTGATTTTCCTTTCCTCAATCATTGATACGCATATATATATATATATGAGTTGCTGAACATGTATATTTATCTGTTGAGAAAGGCAATTGAGCCGAAACGCGTCCCTTTGATGGACTATTGTTACAGGCAATAAAACTTTGCAAGCATTGAAGACTCATCAGTGTCACGACTGTGACTGATCCAGACAGGTCTGGGAGGAGAAGGTCGCAGCGACTTGCTACTCGCGATAGCTTGTGAGTTTGCTCCGTGGTTCAGGGTATGTCATCTGGGTTTTGCCTTGTGAACCTTTTTGTCCTGACTGGGAGTTTGTAGGCATCCTTCTCAGGTGAGTCCTGTCTGCCACTCCCAGCTACTATATTAGTTTCACTTTCACTTGCAGTCATTGCCAGATATAGTCCTTACTTCCAGTGCTACTCTGACCTTGGAAGGAGATCGTTTGATGGTGTTGCTGTGGAGCTCTTGTCCGGCGTGGACTGTCGTGTTTGGGATCGCCTTCTCTGCTCGTGACTGGATAAGTCTATCTTTGCTATAGTTTGTTTGTTGTTGTCTTCCCCTGTTGTTTTCCTAGACGTGAGTGATGGTGACTAGCGCTCCCATCGGCCTTTCCCCAGTCCAGTGTTAGGGCGACTGAGGGTTTAGGCATCCTGCTCGCCGCACGGGTTCACACCCCGTCTAGGGTATCAGGGCAGACAGGTGCCAGCTTAGGGTTAGTCAGGGGTGGCCATACTATTCCCATCCGTAGATAAGGGTCCCCCTTCCCCTCCGTCTGGTGCGACACGACTGCTGCTGGGATAGCGGTCGTGACAGTTAGGCTATAAAAAAAAATATCCAAATCTTTGATGATCCCCAGGAGCACCATCAAATCTATCATAACCCAATGAAAAGAACATGGCACAACAGCAAACCTGCCAAGAGACAGCCGCCCACCAAAACCACGGACCGGGCAAGGAGGACATTAATCAGAGAGGCAGCACAGAGACCTAAGATAACCCTGGAGGAGCTGCAGAGTTCCACAGCAGAGACTGGAGGATCTGTACATAGGACGACTATAAGCCGTACGCTCCATAGAGTTGGGCTTTATGGCAGAGCGGCCAGAAGAAAACCATTACTTTGAGCTAAAAACAATAAAGCACGTTGCGAGTTTGCAAAAAGGAGTGTGGGAGACTCCCAAAATGTATGGAGGAAGGGGCTCTGGTCTGAGGAGACTAAAATGGAATTTTTCGGCCATCAAAGAAAACTATGTCTGGAGCAAACCCAACCGATCACATCACCCAAAGAACACCATCCCCACAGTGAGACATGGTGGTGGCAGCATCATACTGGGAATATGGGACTGGGAAACTGGTCAGAGCTGAGGGAAAGATGGACGGTACTAAATACAGGGATAATCTTCAGCAGAACCTGCCCCACTCTGTGCGTGATCTGAGGCCAGGACGGAGGCTCACCTTCCAGCAGGACAATGACCCTAAACACACGGCTAAAGCAACACTTGAGGGGTTTAAGGGGAAACATGTAAATGTGTGGGAACGGCCGAGTCGCAGCCCAGACCTCAATCCAATAGAAAGTCTGAGGTCAGACGTAAAGATTGCTGTTCACAAGCACAAACATCCGACCTGAAGGAGCCGGAGCCGTTCTGCAAGGAGGAACGGGCAACAATCCCAGCGGTCAGATGTGGCAGCTGCTCATAGAGACTTATCCAAAGAGACCTGGAGCTGTGATTGCTGCAGAAGGGGCTCTACAGAGTATGGACTGTAGGGGGTGAATAGTTCTGCACATTGACTTTGTTACTTTGTCCTATTTGTTGTTTGCTTCACAATAAATAAATAAATAAATATATATATATATATATTTATTTTATATATATATAAAAAAAAACATCTTGAAAGTTGTCGGCATGTTCTGTAAATTACATGATGCAAATCCTCAAACAATCCATGTTAATTCCAGGTGGTGAGGCACCAAAATACGAAAAAAGTCAAGGGGGTGAATACTTAAGCAAGGCACTGTATATTTTAAAATAAAATGCTTTTGTGAAACATATAAAGCCGGCCATTAATTGAATACTTTAGCACTGCGGCTAGGTGGTAGAGCAGGCTGTGCTATATTTTGGCGAGTGCTTCATAACAATTGTATGCCCTTTTCAAGAACGTCATCCAAGGAAAATCCAAATAGCCTCTGTCCCTCACATGGTAGGGAACAAAGCCTCGCTTGGGAACCCTGGTCACCCTTCCAAGATATAAGCCAGATGGCCCGCCTAGCAGCGTTCGATAAAGCCACTGATAGATTTTCTGAAAAAGCGTCCGCCCAAAAAATAATAATAATAAAATCGGCCGCTTTTATAAATGTTGGACGGCAGGCCAGAAGTTCCTCTCTAGGGGTTTTAACTTTATTATGTGACTGCACTTGTCCTAATCAGAGCTTTTAAGACCTAGATACCCAAGAAGCAGCAATGCTAGGCCTAAAGCTAGTAGAAGCAGATTCCCAGGCTTTAAGGTAGACGTCTGCTTTCTTATCTAAAGGATCACTAAGAACCCCCAAGTCATTAAATACAATGCCGATCTTTTTGCAATTTTTGCCACCGGGGCATCTACATTAGGTGCTTTATCCCAGATTGAAGATACTTGTTCATAAAAAGGATATTTTCTTTTAATTATATTAGGAACAAAAAAAAATTTACAATCTGGATTCCTCCATTCTTTTTTAATTAGGGCCTCCAGATTTGTATGAACAGGAAAAACTATGCTTTTTAGGTGCTAATCCTTCAAAAGCCTGGTCGGCAATGGATTCCTGCTGCTTAACATCCTCCAATTGCACTGGCGCTCCTACTGCCCTTAATAATAGCTCTGCATCTTCAGTGGGAAAAAGTGCTCTGCCCGCTTCACCTTCAGAAGAGGAACTGCTCCTCACATCACTAGATGCAGCCAAATTCCATTTATCTTCATCTGAAATATCAGAATCCACCTTCTTTCTGGAGCCAGTTTTAGGGGTTTAAGGGAAGCTCTAACCTCTGATTTCACCAGGGCCTTGATACTTTTTGACATAGATTGTGACCCTTCCAGGATTGACGAGCTGGTTTCAGATGAGAAGCTGGCAGCATACTGTTACAGACAGAACGCTCTCTGTGCTTAGTCTTTTTAGGAATTCTAGGCACCTATAATAAATAGCCAAAAAGAATCCTGCACAGCAATGCAAGAGAAATAAAGGAATAATCTCACCCTCTTGGCAGCTGTTCCCCACTCCTCAGGCCAAGGAACCGGGCTTGATGGTCCAGAGGGCTCAATAGGGTCGGCGCCGACATTCTCAGAAGGAGGAATCCTACTGTGTGCAATAAGGCTGGCTGCTGTCCTCCACTGTGCGCCAGGCACTCTCCCCTGCTACTGCAGGTCCCAGCACGTGTCTCATATTTCATCAGGCGTGGGTCCTGTGCTGCCGGCGTCATGATGCCGCTCCAACGTTCCTACTGCGCATGCCCACGCCATCTTTGAAAATCCTCCACGCTGTTTAAACCGGAGCCGCCTGGCACAGCCACAGCTGCTCCAAACATGGGGGAAACTGGGAGAAGAGGTGGAGGAAAAGCAGGCTCCCCAAAGAGTCTTACGCCGCCATAGGAAAGGTCACTCACGGGCAAAAAACCTGGACGCTCCACAGCCATCTTGGTGTGAACTTCTTCAGAGGTAGGTTCCCCAGGACCTCCTATCCGGAGGACAGGAAACCTGAACAGAGGTGTGGTGGGGGTGTAAACTTTTTATATCCTCAGGTTTCCTTTCCTGGATGGAAGGTCCAACACGCATGGGTGCTGTCATGGGCGAAGCTAAACATGGCTGGCCAGAGTACATCTAAAGGCGTGTGTTGACATCCCAACAGCTGGAAGAGGCTGCACGGAGGCACTGAGCAGTCCACTGTTCCTGCAGAGGATATCAGAACAATGGCGTCAGAAGCAGGATGCCAGGTCCCACTATCTGATCACCTTTTGCCAGATGCAAAACAAAGCTCCGTGCAAGAACATTGGCACGTGAAGCAGACTACAGTGAGAAAGATTGAGGACTGCTCTATCCAATGCAACAGAACAGAAGATGGAAAAGGGGGATATTATACTTACCCTTCCTGATGCTGATAATACCTCCTTCCTCCAGCCAGGAAGGGAAGACCATGCTGGACATGGTGAAGATGGATGGGCGACCTGCTCGCTGGCAGGTCAAAGAACAGTAAGCTCCACTGGGCCACCTTTTTATCTGCAGCAGACTTGTGTCACGCTGTGCTCTCTTCCTGGGTCGGGGTAAGAGGGGATTTAAATTGCCCCATACACCGGGGGAAAACATAAAAATGATGCACTTGCCAAACAGGCAGGTCTGTCTCCTATGGACAGGTAGGAGAAGCAAACGCTTTTTCTCAGTTAGTGGCAGCAGCTATACCCAAGGTGTCTCCCAGTGCTCAAGCGAGAACGTAGCTGGAAAAATATGGGATTACACTTACCAGTAATCATTTTTCCTTGAGCCTATGACAGCACACATGGATAGCATCCGCCCCCTTCCTCAGGACAGGAAACAGGAAGCACAGCCTCTTCAAAGGGAGGTACACCCTAACCCCCATCATGCCAGTCCTATTCCAAGAACTAAGGAGACAAAAACCAGACTACACCACAACAAATCTACAACAGAACAAACGCTTATATCCGTGTGTACATAGAAGTATATACAAACACACACGTATATCTCTCTCTCTATATATATATATATATATATATATATATATATATATATATATAAATTTTTTTTTTTTTTTTTGGGAGGGTATTAGGCGGGTGCTGTCATAGGCTCAAGGAAAAATGATTACCGGTAAGTGTAATCCCATATTTGCCCCCTCGCCTATGACAGCACCCATGGATATCTAGGCGAGATTATCTAGGGTGGGACAACTGCTTGGAGGACTTTACGCCCAAACCCTAAACCTTCCTGTGAAGGAAGCTTCAGTCTATAGTGTTTAATCATGCTGTGCATTCCACCCTGTCCCTTAGGACAGGAAACAGAACTGGCATGATGGGGGTTGTACCTCCCTTTTGAAGAGGCTGTGCTTCCTGTTTCCTGTCCTGAGGAAGGGGGCGGATGCTATCCATGGGTGCTGTCATAGGCGAGGGGGGAAAATTCAATTATATAACTAGATCACTGCTATGAAATCTAAAAATCAGCCAAATGCATAATCGGTGACCGACTGTTACCGGTAGCAGGGCGATGGGTCCACTAGGGAGGAACCTCTGCCAGGCCACATTGTTGTCAGTCGCCTGCAAGAGAAGAGATGAAAGCTTATGAAAATGGCAGAGCAATCACCGAGCTGTACATTTATTACTTCACGTTCTTGCTCCAAGCCATATTTTCTGTGCGCCATGCAGGTGGCAGCCCCTTCTCTATGGTGGATATGGAGGCGGGGGTCTGCAGCTCTGCCGCCCGGCACCATGCATAGATGCGTCTATTAACTCCTAACAGATTGGCATGCACAGCCCTGAAAAGGCTCAGGAAAATCAGTGGCAGTTTTATGTGCCCCTGCCACTAGAGGGCAGCATAAATGTTCTAACATTCTTCTCTACTTACCTCAGACAACTGCAAGGTTGCGACCACAGCAACGTGATTGTAGCTCCACTGAATAGTCCTCATGCCGGCTGATCTTCGGACCAAGGAGTTCTGCCCATCTGCACCAATCTGAAAAGGACATGGTTGAGGGTCCTATACAAGCTGCCACAGCTCAGGCAGCTGCCATCATGAATGCTGCTCACCAATGAGGAGGGTGGTCCAGCTTTACATTATTCCCACGACCATAGGCTGTCTGTGCTTAGTTCGCAATGCGCGGGCACCGGCCATGTGAATCTCGTATTGCGGCGTGGACCCATTGACTTGAAGATAGGACATGCCTTTCTTTTGCACTGCAGAGGCATGAACCCAAAACCCAATGGAAGGCTTCATAGTGCTTCCAAATCAATGGTTTTGTGGTCCACAATATGGGCACAAACAGCCTACAGTCGTGTGAATGAGCCCCAAAACACAGGCTGGAAAGCAGGATGAAATGCAATGAATACTAAGCAACATATTTAAAAGCCTTTGGGGGCAACTTTTTTTTTATTATTGCATTGTACTCATTTTGACCTCATACTTACCTCGCTCTCCGGCA
The DNA here is from genome assembly GCF_905171765.1 of Bufo bufo. Classification (NCBI taxonomy): domain Eukaryota; kingdom Metazoa; phylum Chordata; class Amphibia; order Anura; family Bufonidae; genus Bufo; species Bufo bufo. The sequence goes on along the minus strand of NC_053399.1, from coordinate 1,169,970 downwards.
TCTGCGTCGCTTCTAATGAGGCCACGGCGACCGCTGCCTCCACCCATCGTCGGATGTATTGATTCGTGTGACGGGGAGATGCAGCAGCAGTCGTGCGGGCATCAGAAGTCACATGGTTTCTGGGGGGTGGGGTAAGTATGACCAGTATGAGGGGCCCAGGCATTTTGGGGGGCATTATAACCCTTTGTGAAAGAAAAGCTCAATATGTTTAATAAAGGCCAATTGAAAAAAAAGATTTTTAGCCAAAAATTAGCAAAATGCAATAATAAAAAAATTGCCTCTGAAGGTGTCCATAGCCTTTAAATCTAAAAAAGTTTGATTCTATTCTTTTTATAACGTTATAAAAAAACTTTCCAATTCAGCAATAGATGATGGTGGGCAGGAGACAACAGATGACCATGGAGACTGCTCCGGGAATCTGTCTGCATAGAGGGAAGGGGGCGTGAGGGTTCCTCACCACCAGTCTTGTGTGCAAACTCTGTCCGTCTGCCAGCTGTATCTCTACGAATGGGCTGCCCTCTCCATTGCTGTATGGCGCTGGCCAGGTGTAGCCTACAGCTCGGGCTCGATAGCGAACCTCCACATGCTCTGAAACAGTCAGAAAGCAGAGATTATTAGGGTAAGGGTTAAGGAGGACAGCCATGTGTGCACCCAAGCCTCACCAGTGTGTGTGGGGGAGAAGGCGAGCTTGTCTACACCAAGGATGCTCAACCTGCGGCCCTCCGGCTGTTGCAAAACTACAACTCCCAGCATGCCCCAATAGCTGTAGGATGGTCAGGTATGCAGGAAGCTGAAGTTTTGCAACAGCTGAAGGGCCACAGGTTGGGCATCCCTGGTCTACACCAATCCCACAGCTGAGCTGCTGACATTGGGCAACGAACAAAGGTGGTCCGAAGAATCACATTTCCATCACATGGAGGCCAGGTGTGTGCACCATCAGTGGAAGAGATGACACCAGATGCATTATGGGAAGGAGGTTGCCTGGTCTGATGAATCACATTACATCACATGGAGACCGGGTGTGTGCATCATCATCAGGGGAAGAGATTACTGAGGGATTTGGGGTCACTCCGAGATCAGCTCCATCAGGTTGCACCACACTCACCTCCTATGGCGTCCAGCAGACACGTAAGGGCGGCTGTGATGACGTCATTTTCTACGATGTACCCCATGTCCTCCATCCCCTCTTTATCAAATGTGATGAGTGCATCAGAGCAGGCATCCCAGACCTGGGGGCAGAAAAGGGTTAGAGCATGCGGCCATGAGCCTCCTCCATGGCACAGACGGGCTTACCTGCATTCTCTTGTAGGGCTTTAACCTCATGGCACCAATGTGATCCCAAACCCCAAAGCCTGTGGAGAGAGACAGCTGGCAGCAGAGTGGGGTACAAGGCAGAGAAAATGGTGCTTCATGCCCCATACTCACTGGCAAGGAGAGTGGCAGACCCCGGGGTGATGGAACTGACGCGGTTGCTGAACTGCTCCGGCAGCGGCTCCGACACCTTCCTCTGTCCGGCTTCCAGCAGGAGGATTCTCTTGTGACGCAGGTGAGGATGAGAACCTTGTGTCCGTGGGGCAGAGAAAACAGAACCTGTGAGGAGAGCGGTACAAGCGGCAGGAGTGCCAAAATCATTGGGGTCACTGAAGACTCCAGCACCTGGAGGTTCCTCACCTAGGGCGCAGGCCATTGCAGTTCCAACCATCCCCCCACCAGATACGACCACATCATAGAGTGCAGAGGAGGACAGGCAGCGCCGCGGCACCAGGTATCTGCCAACAATGGGCGGACACAGAGGAATCAGCATGGCACCTGTCAGGACCAGAGACACAAGATCCTGGGTCACCAGGGAAGTACTGTGGGGCAGCCATGAGGGCGAGCGGGGTGCAGCAGCTCCGTGCTCTGGGGGTCACTGTGGCGGGGCGAGAAGGGGGGGGGGGCGTCACTGTGGCGGGGGGGTCACTGTGGCGGGGCGAGGAGGGGGGGTCACTGTGGCGGGGCGAGGAGGGGGGGGTCACTGTGGCGGGGCGAGGAGGGGGGGTCACTGTGGCGGGGCGAGGAGGGGGGGTCACTGTGGCGGGGCGAGGAGGGGGGGGTCACTGTGGCAGGGCGAGGAGGGGGGGGTCACTGTGGCAGGGCGAGGAGGGGGGGGGGCACTGTGGCGGGGCGAGGAGGGGGGGGTCACTGTGGCGGGGCGAGGAGGGGGGGTCACTGTGGCGGGGCGAGGAGGGGGGGTCACTGTGGCGGGGCGAGGAGGGGGGGGTCACTGTGGCGGGGCGAGGAGGGGGGGTCACTGTGGCGGGGCGAGGAGGGGGGGGGTCACTGTGGCGGGGCGAGGAGGGGGGGGGGTCACTGTGGCGGGGCGAGGAGGGGGGGGGTCACTGTGGCGGGGCGAGGAGGGGGGGGGTCACTGTGGCGGGGCGAGGAGGGGGGGGGTCACTGTGGCGGGGCGAGGAGGGGGGGTCACTGTGGCGGGGCGAGGAGGGGGGGTCACTGTGGCGGGGCGAGGAGGGGGTGTCACTGTGGCTGGGCGAGGAGGGGGTGTCACTGTGGCTGGGCGAGGAGGGGGGGTCACTGTGGCTGGGCGAGGAGGGGGGGTCACTGTGGCTGGGCGAGGAGGGGGGGTCACTGTGGCTGGGCGAGGAGGGGGGGTCACTGTGGCTGGGCGAGGAGGGGGGGTCACTGTGGCTGGGCGAGGAGGGGGGGTCACTGTGGCAGGGCGAGGAGGGGGGGGTCACTGTGGCAGGGCGAGGAGGGGGGGGGGTCACTGTGGCAGGGCGAGGAGGGGGGGGGTCACTGTGGCAGGGCGAGGAGGGGGGGGGTCACTGTGGCAGGGCGAGGAGGGGGGGGGTCACTGTGGCAGGGCGAGGAGGGGGGGGTCACTGTGGCAGGGCGAGGAGGGGGGGGTCACTGTGGCAGGGCGAGGAGGGGGGGGTCACTGTGGCAGGGCGAGGAGGGGGGGGTCACTGTGGCAGGGCGAGGAGGGGGGGGTCACTGTGGCAGGGCGAGGGGGGGGGTCACTGTGGCAGGGCGAGGGGGGGGGGGTCACTGTGGCAGGGCGAGGGGGGGGGGGGGTCACTGTGGCGGGGCGAGGAGGGGGGGGTCACTGTGGCAGGGCAAGAAAGGGGGGGTTACTGTGGCAGGGCAAGAAAGGGGGGGGGTTACTGTGGCAGAGAAAAAGGGGGGGTTACTGTGGCAGGGCAAGGAAGGGAGGGTCACTGGGGCGGGGCGAGTCACTGTGGCAGGGCGAGGGGTGGGGGTCATTGTGGCAGGTGAGGCGGTGGGGTCATTGTGGCTGATGAGCGTGGGGGGGTCACTGTGGCAGGTGAGGTCACTGTGGCTGCTGAGCGGTGTGGCGTCACAGAGGCAGATAAGACGTGTAGGGGGGGGTTACTGTGGCGAGTGAGGGTCACTGGCAGGTTTGCGTCATGTGGGGTCACGGTGGCGGGTGAGGCGGGGTCACTGTGGCGGGTGAGGGTCAATGTGGCTGATGAGCGGTAGGGGGGGGTCACTGTGGCAGGTTTGCGTCATGTGGGGTCACTGTGGCGGGTGAGGCGAGGGGGGGTCACTGTGGCGGGTGAGGGTCATTGTGGCTGATGAGCGGTGTGGGGTCATTGTGGCGGGTGAGGCGAGGGGGGGGGGGTCACTGTGGCGGGTGAGGCGAGGGGGGGGGGGCACTGTGGCGGGTGAGGCGAGGGGGGGGGGTCACTGTGGCGGGTGAGGCGAGGGGGGGGTCACTGTGGCGGGTGAGGCGAGGGGGGGGTCACAGAGGCAGATAAGACGTGTGGGGGGGGGGTGGTCACTGTGGCGGGTTTGCGCCATGTAGGGTCACTGTGGCGGGTGAGGTCCCTGTGGCGGGTGAGGGTCATTGTGGCTGATGAGCGGTGGGGGGGTCACTGTGGCGGGTTTGCATCATGTGGGGTCAAGGTGGTGGGTGAGGCAGGGGGTCACTGTGGCGGGTGAGGTCACTGTGGCGGGTGAGGCGAGGGGGGGTCACTGGCGGGTGAGGCGAGGGGGGGTCACTGTGGCTGCTGAGCGGTGTGGGGTCAATGTGGCGGTTGAGGCGAGGGGGAGTCACTGTGGCGGGTGAGGGTCACTGTGGCGGGTGAGGGTCATTGTGGCTGATGAGCGGTGGGGGGGGGTCACTGTGGCGGGTGAGGCGAGGGGGGGTCTACTGTGGCTGCTGAGCGGTGTGGGGTCACTGTGGCAGGTGAGGCGAGGGGGGGTCACTGTGGTGGGCGAGGGGGGGGTCACTGTGGCGGGTGAGGTCACAGAGGCAGATAAGACATGTGGGGGGGATGGTCACTGTGGCGGGTTTGCATCATGTGGGGTTACTGTGGCGGGTGAGGCGGGGGGTCACTGTGGCGGGTGAGGCGGGGGGGTCACTGTGGCGGGTTTGCATCATGTGGGGTTACTGTGGCGGGTGAGGCGGGGGGGGTCACTGTGGCGGGTGAGGCAGGGGGTCACTGTGGCTGATGAGCGGTGGGGGGGTCACTGTGGCGGGTTTGCATCATGTGGGGTTACTGTGGCGGGTGAGGCGGGGGGCTCACTGTGGCGGGTGAGGCGGGGGGGGTCACTGGCGGGTTTGCATCATGTGGGGTTACTGTGGCGGGTGAGGCAGGGGGTCACTGTGGCTGATGAGCGGTGGGGGGGTCACTGTGGCGGGTTTGCGTCATGTGGGGTCAAGGTGGCGGGGGGGTCACTGTGGCGGGTGAGGCGAGGGGGGGTCACTGTGGCGGGTGAGGAGAGGGGGGTCACTGTGGCAGGTGAGGAGAGGAGGGTCACTGTGGCGGGTGAGGAGAGGGGGGGTCACAGAGGCAGATAAGACGTGTGGGGGGGATGGTCACTGTGGCGGGTTTGCGTCATGTGGGGTCACTGTGGCGGGTGAGGCGGGGGGTCACTGTGGCGGGTGAGGGTCATTGTGGCTGATGAGCGGTGGAGGGGTCACTGTGGCGGGTTTGCGTCATGTGGGGTCAAGGTGGCGGGTGAGGCGAGGGGGGGTCACTGTGGCGGATGAGGTCACTGTGGCTGCTGAGTGGTGTGGGGTCACTGTGGCGGGTGAGGCGAGGGGGGGGTCACTGTGGCGGGTGAGGTCACTGTGGCTGCTGAGCGGTGTGGGGTCACAGAGGCAGATAAGACGTGTGGGGGGGATGGTCACTGTGGCGGGTTTGCGTCATGTGGGGTCACTGTGGCGGGTGAGGCGGGGGGGTCACTGTGGCGGGTGAGGCGGGGGGTCACTGTGGCGGGTTTGCGTCATGTGGGGTCAAGGTGGCGGGTGAGGCGAGGGGGGGGGGGGTCACTGTGGCGGATGAGGTCACTGTGGCTGCTGAGCGGTGTGGTGTCACTGTGGCGGGTGAGGCGAGGGGGGGGTCACTGTGGCGGGTGAGCGGTGTGGTGTCACTGTGGCGGGTTTGCGTCATGTGGGGTCAAGGTGGCGGGTGAGGCGAGGGGGGGTCACTGTGGCGGATGAGGTCACTGTGGCTGCTGAGCGGTGGGGGGTCACTGTGGCGGGTGAGGCGAGGGGGGGGTCACTGTGGCGGGTGAGGTCACTTTGGCTGCTGAGCGGTGTGGGGTCACAGAGGCAGATAAGACGTGGGGGGGGGGGTCACTGTGGCGGGTTTGCGTCATGTGGGGTCACTGTGGCGGGTGAGGCGGGGGGGTCACTGTGGCGGGTGAGGGTCATTGTGGCTGATGAGCGGTGGAGGGGTCACTGTGGCGGGTTTGCGTCATGTCCCCACATGACGCAAACCCGCCACAGTGACCCCTCCACCGCTCATCAGCCACAATGACCCTCACCCGCCACAGTGACCCCCCCGCCTCACCCGCCACAGTGGCCTCACCCGCCACAGTGACCCCCCCGCCTCACCGACCCCACATGACGCAAACCCGCCACAGTGACCATCCCCCCCCACACGTCTCAAGGTGGCGGGTGAGGCGGGGGGGTCACTGTGGCGGGTGAGGTCACTGTGGCGGGTGAGGCGAGGGGGGGTCACTGTGGCGGGTGAGGCGAGGGGGGTCACTGTGGCGGGTGAGGCGAGGGGGGGTCACTGTGGCGGGTGAGGCGAGGGGGGGGTCACTGTGGCGGGTGAGGCGAGGGGGGGTCACTGTGGCGGGTGAGGCGAGGGGGGGTCACTGTGGCGGGTGAGGCGAGGGGGGGTCACTGTGGCGGGTGAGGCGAGGGGGGGTCACTGTGGTGGGTGAGGCGAGGGGGGGTCACTGTGGCGGGTGAGGCGAGGGGGGGTCACTGTGGCGGGTGAGGCGAGGGGGGGGGTCACTGTGGCGGGTGAGGCGAGGGGGGGGTCACTGTGGCGGGTGAGGCGAGGGGGGGGTCACTGTGGCGGGTGAGGCGAGGGGGGGGGCACTGTGGCGGGTGAGGCGAGGGGGGGTCACTGTGGCGGGTGAGGGGGGGGTCACTGTGGCGGGCGAGGGGGGGGGGGGCACTGTGGCGGGCGAGGGGGGGGGGTCACTGTGGCGGGCGAGGGGGGGGGGGTCACTGTGGCGGGCGAGGGGGGGGGGGTCACTGTGGCGGGTGAGGTCACAGAGGCAGATAAGACGTGTGGGGGGGGATGGTCAGTGTGGCTGATGAGCGGTGGGTGGGTCACGGTGGCGGGTGAGGCGAGGGGGGGTCACTGTGGCGGGCGAGGGGGGGGGGGTCACTGTGGCGGGCGAGGGGGGGTCACTGTGGCGGGTGGGGGTCATTGTGGCGGGCGAGGGGGGGGTCACTGTGGCGGGCGAGGGGGGGTCACTGTGGCGGGTGGGGGTCATTGTGGCGGGTGAGGCGGGGGGGGGGGGTCACGGTGGCGGGTGAGGGTCACGGTGGCGGGTTTGCGTTATGTGGGGTCACGGTGGCGGGTGAGGCGGGGGGGGGGTCACGGTGGCGGGTGAGCGGGGCGTTCAGGGGTCAATGTTTGTCGCACAGAAAACTAAAACTTCAGGACGAACCTGTCAGGCTTTGCAGTCGCAGGTGAAATGACGTCACTCGAAAGGCGGCGCTTTAGCAGAGTTATAGAGAAACCTAGAAGTGGTCTGTGGGACGTCGCAGGGTCACGTGACATCTGAAGCCTCGATCCCAAGCTGTAGGCGAAACTAGTTCTGGATCGTCGTCTCCAGGTCGCTGCGCGTGTGGTGGTATCACCTTGCTGCTCCATTCGGCGGATGCTGCCAACACACATGACTAGTATATAAGCGATCCTGTGACATCACAGGGTCCTTACAGCGCATGGAATTTACACCCTAACCCTAATATGGCGTCCAGTCGGTATCCCATAGTAACGAGTAGCCAATTAGGTTTCTAGAGAGCGCGGGTGGGCGTGGTACGAATCCCCGCAGTACATACAGGAGTGGAGGGCAGGTGAGGATTGGCAGCGCAGAATGGTTCCAGTGCAAGGTGATACTGAGCCCGCCTCAGAGTCAGACTGTTCAGGGGCCCAACCACAGGGGTGTGGAGGGCGCAGTCACAGAGGGGCCCGGGTGTGGAGGGTGCAGTCACAGAGGGGCCCAGGTATAGGGGTGTGGAGAGCGCAGTCACAGAGGGGCCCGGGTGTAGAAGTGTGGAGGGCGCAGTCACAGAGGGGCCCAGGTATAGGGGTGTGGAGGGCGCAGTCACAGAGGGGCCCAGGTATAGGGGTGTGGAGGGTGCAGTCACAGAGGGGCCCAGGTATAGGGGTGTGGAGGGTGCAGTCACAGAGGGGCCCGGGTGTGGAGGGTGCAGTCACAGAGGGGCCCAGGTATAGGGGTGTGGAGAGCGCAGTCACAGAGGGGCCCGGGTGTAGAAGTGTGGAGGGCGCAGTCACAGAGGGGCCCAGGTATAGGGGTGTGGAGGGCGCAGTCACAGAGGGGCCCAGGTATAGGGGTGTGGAGGGTGCAGTCACAGAGGGGCCCAGGTATAGGGGGTGTGGAGGGTGCAGTCACAGAGGGGCCCAGGTATAGGGGTGTGGAGGGTGCAGTCACAGAGGGGCCCAGGTATAGGGGTGTGGAGGGTGCAGTCACAGAGGGGCCCAGGTATAGGGGTGTGGAGGGTGCAGTCACAGAGGGGCCCGGGTGTAGAGGGTGCAGTCACAGAGGGGCCCGGGTATAGAGGTGTGGAGGGCGCAGTCACAGAGGGGCCCAGGTATAGGGGTGTGGAGGGCGCAGTCACAGAGGGGCCCGGGTGTAGAGGGTGCAGTCACAGAGGGGCCCGGGTATAGAGGTGTGGAGGGCGCAGTCACAGAGGGGCCCAGGTATAGGGGTGTGAAGGGTGCAGTCACAGAGGGGCCCAGGTATAGGGGGTGTGGAGGGTGCAGTCACAGAGGGGCCCAGGTATAGGGGTGTGGAGGGTGCAGTCACAGAGGGGCCCAGGTATAGGGGTGTGGAGGGTGCAGTCACAGAGGGGCCCGGGTATAGGGGGTGTGGAGGGCGCAGTCACAGAGGGGCCCAGGTATAGGGGTGTGGAGGGTGCAGTCACAGAGGGGCCCAGGTATAGGGGTATAGAGGGCACAGTCACAGAGGGGCCCAGGTATAGGGGTGTGGAGGGTGCAGTCACAGAGGGGCCCAGGTATAGAGGTGTGGAGGGCGCAGTCACAGAGGGGCCCAGGTATAGGGGTATAGAGGGCACAGTCACAGAGAGGCCCAGGTATAGGGGTGTGGAGGGTCCAGTCACAGAGGGGCCCGGGTGTAGAGGGTGCAGTCACAGAGGGGCCCGGGTATAGGGGTGTAGAGGGTGCAGTCACAGAGGGGCCCGGGTATAGGGGTGTGGAGGGTGCAGTCACAGAGGGGCCCAGGTATAGGGGTGTGGAGGGTGCAGTCACAGAGGGGCCCAGGTATAGGGGTATAGAGGGCACAGTCACAGAGGGGCCCAGGTATAGGGGTGTGGAGGGTGCAGTCACAGAGGGGCCCAGGTATAGAGGTGTGGAGGGTGCAGTCACAGAGGGGCCCAGGTATAGGGGTATAGAGGGCACAGTCACAGAGGGGCCCAGGTATAGGGGTGTGGAGGGCGCAGTCACAGAGGGGCCCAGGTATAAGAGTGTGGAGGGCGCAGTCACAGAGGGGCCCAGGTATAGGGGTGTGGAGGGCGCAGTCACAGAGGGGCCCAGGTATAAGAGTGTGGAGGGCGCAGTCACAGAGGGGCCCAGGTATAGGGGTGTGGAGGGCGCAGTCACAGAGGGGCCCAACCACAGGGGTGTGGAGGGCACAGTCACAGAGGGGCCCGGGTATAGGGGTGTGGAGGGCGCAGTCACAGAGGGGCCCAACCACAGGGGTGTGGAGGGCACAGTCACAGAGGGGATCGGGTATTGGGGTGTGGAGGGCGCAGTCACAGAGGGGCCCAGGTATAGGGGTATAGAGGGCACAGTCACAGAGGGGCCCAGGTATAGGGGTATAGAGGGCACAGTCACAGAGGGGCCCAGGTATAGGGGTGTGGAGGGTGCAGTCACAGAGGGGCCCAGGTATAGAGGTGTGGAGGGCGCAGTCACAGAGGGGCCCAGGTATAGGGGTGTGGAGGGCGCAGTCACAGAGGGGCCCAGGTATAGGGTTGTGGAGGGTGCAGTCACAGAGGGGCCCGGGTATAGGGGTGTGGAGGGTGCAGTCACAGAGGGGCCCGGGTATAGGGGTGTGGAGGGCGCAGTCACAGAGGGGCCCGGGTATAGGGGTGTGGAGGGTGCAGTCACAGAGGGGCCCGGGTATAGGGGTGTGGAGGGCGCAGTCACAGAGGGGCCCGGGTATAGGGGTGTGGAGGGCGCAGTCACAGAGGGGCCCGGGTATAGAGGTGTGGAGGGCGCAGTCACAGAGGGGCCCGGGTATAGGGGTGTGGAGGGCACAGTCACAGAGGGGCCCGGGTATAGGGGTGTGGAGGGCACAGTCACAGAGGGGCCCAGGTATAGGGGTGTGGAGGATCCAGTCACAGAGGGGCCCAGGTATAGAGGTGTGGAGGGCGCAGTCACAGAGGGGCCCAGGTATAGGGGTGTGGAGGGCACAGTCACAGAGGGGCCCAGGTATAGAGGTGTGGAGGGCGCAGTCACAGAGGGGCCCAGGTATAGGGGTGTGGAGGGCACAGTCACAGAGGGGCCCAGGTATAGGGGTATAGAGGGCACAGTCACAGAGGGGCCCAGGTATAGGGGTGTGGAGGGCACAGTCACAGAGGGGCCCAGGTATAGGGGTGTGGAGGGTGCAGTCACAGAGGGGCCCAGGTATAGAGGTGTGGAGGGCGCAGTCACAGAGGGGCACAGGTATAGGGGTATAGAGGGCACAGTCACAGAGAGGCCCAGGTATAGGGGTGTGGAGGGTCCAGTCACAGAGGGGCCCGGGTGTAGAGGGTGCAGTCACAGAGGGGCCCAGGTATAGGGGTGTGGAGGGCGCAGTCACAGAGGGGCCCAGGTATAGGGGTGTGGAGGGCGCAGTCACAGAGGGGCCCAGGTATAAGAGTGTGGAGGGCGCAGTCACAGAGGGGCCCAGGTATAGGGGTGTGGAGGGCGCAGTCACAGAGGGCCCCAGGTATAAGAGTGTGGAGGGCGCAGTCACAGAGGGGCCCAGGTATAGGGGTGTGGAGGGCGCAGTCACAGAGGGGCCCGGGTATAGGGGTGTGGAGGGCGCAGTCACAGAGGGGCCCAACCACAGGGGTGTGGAGGGCACAGTCACAGAGGGGCCCGGGTATAGGGGTGTGGAGGGCGCAGTCACAGAGGGGCCCAACCACAGGGGTGTGGAGGGCACAGTCACAGAGGGGATCGGGTATTGGGGTGTGGAGGGCGCAGTCACAGAGGGGCCCAACCACAGGGGTGTGGAGGGCACAGTCACAGAGGGGCCCAGGTATAGAGGTGTGGAGGGCACAGTCACAGAGGGGCCCAGGTATAGGGTTGTGGAGAGCGCAGTCACAGAGGGGCCCAGGTATAGAGGTGTGGAGGGCACAGTCACAGAGGGGCCCAGGTATAGGGTTGTGGAGAGCGCAGTCACAGAGGGGCCCAGGTATAGAGGTGTGGAGGGCACAGTCACAGAGGGGCACAGGTATAGGGGTGTGGAGAGCGCAGTCACAGAGGGGCCCGGGTGTAGAGGGCGCATTCACAGAGGGGCCCAGGTATAGGGGTGTGGAGGGCGCAGTCACAGAGGGGCCCAGGTATAGGGGTATAGAGGGCACAGTCACAGAGAGCCACGGGTATAGAGGGCACAGTCACAGAGGGGCCCAGGTATAGGGGTGTGGAGAGCGCAGTCACAGAGGGCCACGGGTATAGGGGTGTGGAGGGAGCAGTCACAGAGGGGCCCAGGTATAGAGGTGTGGAAGGCACAGTCACAGAGGGGCCCAGGTGTAGAGGGCGCAGTCACAGAGGGGCCCAGGTATAGGGGGTTTAGAGGGCGCAGTCACAGAGGGGCCTAGGTGTAGGGGTGTGGAGGGCGCAGTCACAGAGGGGCCCAGGTATAGAGGGTGTAGAGGGCGCAGTCACAGAGGGGCCCAAGTATAGGGGGTGTAGAGGACGCAGTCACAGAGGGGCCCAGGTGTAGAGGGCGCAGTCACTCTTCCCTTGCTGTTTCTTCTGTGCCTGGTGCCTCCTCTGCCCCTGGTTGCGCCTGGTGCCACCTCTGCCCCTGCTGTCTCCTCTTCCCCTGGTGCCGCCTCTTCCCTTGCTTCTGTGTCTGGTGCCTCCTTTGCCCTGGTGCCGCCTCGGCTTCTGGTGCTGTCTCCTTTTCTCCTGGTGCCGCCTCTTCCCTTGCTGTTGCTTCTGTGTCTGGTGCCGCCTCTGCTGTCTCCTCTTCTCCAGGTGTCGCCTCTTCCCATGCTGTTGCTTCTGTGTCTGGTGCCGCCTCTGCTTCTGGTGCCGTCTCCTCTTCTCCTGGTGCCGCCTCTTCCCTTGCTGTTGCTTCTGTGTGTGGTGCCGCCTCTACTGTCTCCTCTTCTCCAGGTGTCGCCTCTTCCCATGCTGTTGCTTCTGTGTCTGGTGCCGCCTCTGCTGTCTCCTCTTTTCCTGGTGCCGCCTCTTCCCTTGCTGTTGCTTCTGTGTCTGGTGCCGCCTCTGCTGTCTCCTCTTCTCCTGGTGCCGCCTCTTCCCTTGCTGTTGCTTCTGTGTGTGGTGCCGCCTCTACTGTCTCCTCTTCTCCTGGTGCCGCCTCTTCCCATGCTGTTGCTTCTGTGTCTGGTGCCGCCTCTGCTGTCTCCTCTTTTCCTGGTGCCGCCTCTTCCCATGCTGTTGCTTATGTGTGTGGTGCCGCCTCTGCTGTCTCCTCTTCTCCTGGTGCCGCCTCTTCCCATGCTGTTGCTTCTGTGTCTGGTGCCGCCTCTGCTGTCTCCTCTTCTCCTGGTGCCGCCTCTTCCCATGCTGTTGCTTATGTGTGTGGTGCCGCCTCTGCTGTCTCCTCTTCTCCTGGTGCCGCCTCTTCCCATGCTGTTGCTTCTGTGTGTGGTGCCTCCTCTGCTGTCTCCTCTTTTCCTGGTGCCGCCTCTTCCCTTGCTTCTGTGTCTGGTGCCTCCTTTGCCCCTGGTGCCGCCTCGGCTTCTGGTGCCGTCTCCCCTTCTCCTGGTGCCGCCTCTTCCCTTGCTGTTGCTTCTGTGTGTGGTGCCGCCTCTGCTGTCTCCTCTTCTCCTGGTGCCGCCTCTTCCCATGCTGTTGCTTATGTGTGTGGTGCCGCCTCTGCTGTCTCCTCTTCTCCTGGTGCCGCCTCTTCCCATGCTGTTGCTTCTGTGTGTGGTGCCTCCTCTGCTGTCTCCTCTTTTCCTGGTGCCGCCTCTTCCCTTGCTTCTGTGTCTGGTGCCTCCTTTGCCCCTGGTGCCGCCTCGGCTTCTGGTGCCGTCTCCCCTTCTCCTGGTGCCGCCTCTTCCCTTGCTGTTGCTTCTGTGTCTGGTGCCGCCTCTGCTGTCTCCTCTTTTCCTGGTGCCGCCTCTTCCCATGCTGTTGCTTTTGTGTCTGGTGCCGCCTCTGCTTCTGGTGCCGCCTCTGCTGTCTCCTCTTCTCCTGGTGCCGCCTCTTCCCTTGCTGTTGCTTCTGTGTGTGGTGCCTCCTCTGCTATCTCCTCTTCTCCTGGTGCCTCCTTTGCCCCTGGTGCCGCCTCGGCTTCTGGTGCTGTCTCCTTTTCTCCTGGTGCCGCCTCTTCCCTTGCTGTTGCTTCTGTGTGTGGTGCCGCCTCTGCTGTCTCCTCTTCTCCTGGTGCTGCCTCTTCCCATGCTGTTGCTTCTGTGTCTGGTGCCGCCTCTGCTTCTGGTGCCGTCTCTGCTGTCTCCTCTTTTCCTGGTGCAGCCTCCTCCCATGCTGTTGCTTCTGTGTCTGGTGCCTCCTTTGCCCTTGTTGCTGCCTCTGGGCCTGGTGCCTCCTCTGTGCTTGGTGCAGCCTCCTTGTAGCACTTCTACTGGCAGCCTCATAGGTGTTGTCTCAGCAGCCAGGCTGGGCTCCTGAAGGGATGGATGGGTGCTCACCATGGTTGGTCAGTGATGTGATACATGTAGTCCAGGGGTGACCTGTGCTATGAGCGGTGCAGGGGAGAAGATAAATGTGACTTCTCTGTAGGCACCACCATGGCCTGGGACCAGGAGACAGATGAATGGGATAAGGAAATGATGGAAATGCTGCAAGGTCTGAAGATCAGGAACAGCCTCGTCCTGCAGGAGTTCTCTTCTCTGTATGAGGTCTGGAGAGGGCCGGCCGTGGACCCCAGCCTCCAGCTGTAAGTAACATGGGCTGAGCTCACATGAGGACTTGCCCTTATGCTTCCCTTAAAGGGGTTTTCCATTCTTTCCAATAATCATTTATGAAGGTCGCTATCAGGGCCGGATTTTTACCCTAACCCCCCCCCCCCCCCCCCGCAGTTCACCTGTCCCTGGTCCTGTCTGCAGCAGCTGGCTTCTCCTCTGTGTGGTCCTGGTATCTTCGCTCTGCTTCAGACAATCGCTGGTTTGAGGACCGTATTTTTCGCCCTATAAGACGCACCTAGGTTTTAGAGGAGGATAATAAGAAAAAAATATTTTCCATTACACCTCAGGTCAGATCAGCAATCAGACCCCCAATGTTAATCAGACCTCAGATCAGTCCCCCAATGCCTCAGGTCAGTCTCCCAATGCCTCAGATCAACCCCCCATGTCAGCCATCATGCCCCCTCCATGTCATCCATCATGCCCCCTCCATGTCACATTTCTCCCCCTCCATGTCAAATCACCTATGTCACATCAGCCCTCCATTTCTCCTCCCTCCATCCGTGTTGTCACATTTCTCTCCCCCCTCCATCCGTGTTGTCACATTTCTTTCCCCCCTCCATCCGTGTTGGCACATTTCTCTCCCCCCTCCATCCGTGTTGGCACATTTCTCTCCCCCCTCCATCCGTGTTGGCACATTTCTCTCCCCCCCCCCCCTCCATCCGTGTTGGCACATTTCTCTCCCCCCCCCCTCCATCCGTGTTGGCACATTTCTCTCCCCCCCCCCCCTCCATCCGTGTTGGCACATTTCTCTCCCCCCCCCCCCCTCCATCCGTGTTGGCACATTTCTCTCCCCCCCCCCTCCATCCGTGTTGGCACATTTCTCTCCCCCCTCCATCCGTGTTGGCACATTTCTCTCCCCCCCCCCCCTCCATCCGTGTTGGCACATTTCTCTCCCCCCCCCTCCATCCGTGTTGGCACATTTCTCTCCCCCCCCCCCCTCCATCCGTGTTGGCACATTTCTCTCCCCCCCTCCATCCGTTTTGGCACATCCCCCCCCCCCCATGCCACATACATTTCTCCCTGCGGACCGCACAGACAGACAGACAGTTACTCACCACCAACAGCTCCTTCTCCAGTCTCCAGCTCCCCAGTCTACACCAGTTGCTGCTGCCCGCCTCTTTTGCAGAGCCACTCGGCAGTCACACACCCCTGACCCGTGACTGTCTGTGTTGCTGATGCCGTGCTGCTGCTGAGCCTGCGTGCGGAGGTGAGGGCCGGGGGCCGCACGGCACACCTTCAGGCTGGGGCGGGCGGCCGGGCAAGTCTGCAAGTTATGTATTAAAAATATATATATAAATTCCGCCCTGGCACCGCCCCCCCTCCCCTGCGCCCGCTTGGTCTGCCTTATTATAGAGCCGGCCCTGGTCTCTATCATTGTGTAATGCGTTTCTTTTACCTTTATTGCTCCTGTGGTCACATGACCATGCAGCTATTTCCTGTGAGGTCATGTCCATACAGGGGCACTGATAGGGGAGTGGCTATGTGACTGGGTGGGAGGAGCTATAAACTCGCTGGAGCTGTGGCAGATAAAGGAGAAGTGCATCATGGGTTTGGTTGGAATCAGGAAGTGCAACGTACAGAGAGGAAACCAAAGTATAGTAACCTCTTTAAGTAGGAGGCCATATTGTGGTGACAGATCTACTGTAAGGAAGAGAAGTAGCAGGTGTATTGTCTCTCATTTGTGGACACAATTTTGTTTCCATCATGTGGGATAGATGTTCCCTATAAGTTGGTATATATTCTCCAGAGCCCCCACCACTAGGGGTGCTGTAGAGCTTACTGACTTGCATTTCTTCTTAAAGTGCAGAGCAAATCTCCAAACCAAAAGTCGAGGCCTCCAAGAAAAGCTCTGGAATCACTGTTCCTCAACCTTTCCAAATGATGCTGCGTGAAGCAGAGAAAAGGAAGGAGGTGAAGCCCCAGCCGTGGGCAGATTTACAAGCTGAGCAGAGTGCCGATGATGCCGAATGCTTAAAGCAGTTCCGTGCCCAGCCCGTGCCCGCCCATGTCTTCTTGCCAATGTACAGTGAGCTAATGGAGCAAAATGAAAAACGAAGAAAATCCTCAGTCCAGAAGAGGCGAGAACATCTGCTGTCCATGCAGAAACCCTTCCAACTTCTGGGACAAGACAGACAAGTGGAAAGAGCAGCGAGTGCCCCCACTGAGAGAGCACCAAGCAGAAAGAGGTCCATCCCTAAATCTGTTCTGGACCCCACTGTCAGTGACAGGATAAGAGGTGAGTGCTGCTAGCTCAGTATGGATGGGTGCAGGACCAAGCTTGGGGAGCTCTGGCTTGGGCATGCACATTATAAGTGATCAGAGTTTGTTCTTCTCAGAGGCAGAAATTGTAAGAAAGATCAACAGTAATTTGCGAGCAAAGGATCTGCTGGAGAGCTCGTCGGCCCCTGTCCCACTGAGCCGAGACGTCTGCAACCCACATTCCAGAACCTGCCTGAAAACCAAACAGCAGCACCTGGGGTTCCTACAGCAGAATTTGACATTCAAGCCCCATATAAACCCATCTGTCCCTGACTTCCAAACGCTGTATCGCAACTTCCAGAAATGCTCCTTAAAGAAGCAGAGAGTGCGAGAAGCTACAGAGAGCAAGCCTTTTAATCTGCGCACCTCCAGCCTCAGCTCTAAGAGACTCAGCAGGACCAGCAGTATCCAGGTGAGAGCACATTTGGATATATGGCGTAGTATAAAGGCGAATGTCTCCACGGTGCCTGATGTTTCACATGAACAGAGGGGTGGGTTTCCTCTGCTTAGACTTTCCACAGCTCTCTTGCTGACTGATCTTCAAGTCCAGTCTAAGTGCAATAAACATAAGATCGAGAGAATCCGTCTTCTGAAGAAGTCTCTTTTATTACTGTTTTTGCAGGAGACCCTACCTCAGCGATCCTCAGCCCAGCTCTCTAGCCTATCACCTAACACTCTTCCAGTGTATATTACTGACAGCACCAAGAGGCGGGAAGTCGCCATCAGGTAATCGTTCGTTTCACAGGAAATGGGTTACAGTTCATTAGTTGTGTAGAAGGAGCCTTAGACCTCACAGCTGTCCCGGTGTCTGCTGGTTGGGTGACATTCAGTTGCACACAACGATGCTACCCCTTAGAGGAGTCTTATGGCTTTCTGCAATTGCTGGCTTGTTACTTCCTTAGCCACATAGTAAGGGAAACATAAAATGTTATTTTGGTTTGAGAGGTCCCTTGTGTCTGTGGTTCGGTGGTACTGCACCTTCAGTAGATTTTCCCCTGGTGTAAGAATTGCAGCTCTTGTATTTTCTCCAAATTGATTCTTGCTGTAATGTCTGCTGCTGGCGCCGTACAAGGCTGGGAGTAACTCCGGAGAATTCCTGCGCATAACCAGGGGTACAGAACTGAAAGTGCAGAGTCAAAATATGACTTCAGTTAAAGGGGTTCTTTGAGATTTTCATATTGACTGATAGGTGGAAGCTGCAGAACTCACCCAGGCTCTGCAAGGCCTTCTTACAGTTTACCAAGCCCAGCTTGACCCATTTGATGGCGGCTGTGCTTGGTATTGCAGCCCAGCCTCATTCACATGAATGGAACTGAGCTTGTTTTGGTCACATGACCGAAGAACATGACATCCCTGGCCTCAGAAGAGGATGATAACCTCTTCATACAGATGATCCGCAAGGGTGCCAGGACTCAGACCCCCACCAATCTGATTGTGATGATCTATACCAAGGATCAGCAACCTTCGGCACTCCAGCTGCTGTAAACCTACAACTCCCAGCATGCACAACTACTTGGAACTCCCATAGAAGTGAAAGGAGGATACCAGGAGTTGTACTTTCAGAACAGCCAGTGTGCCAGGGTTGCTACATCAGAGGTCACACTACATTTTTTCCAGAAGAGTAAAAATAGTCCTCTTACAATTTTTGAGGAGTATTTTTACTTGAGGAGGACGAACGTTGCAGCAATTCAAATATAAAATCCGTAGCCTGCATTCACATCTGCGTTGGAGTTCAGGGCGTCTGTGGCAGATTCTGTCGAAAAGACCAGACAAAAAAAGTCTTGAATGGAGGACTTTGTCTGGTAAAAAGACAGGATCCCGAACAGAAACTGAACAGACTCCATCATAGTCAATGCGGTCTGTTCAGCCCTATCCAGCACTTCCGTTATTTCCATTGTTCTGCTCACCTAACAGCAGAACAGAAATAAATAGCGGTGGTGTGAACACCCCCTCTCCTCAGCTTCTCCAATGTACAGTCCAAAGTTAATACCATTGCGCCCCTCCCTCCAGCATAGGGTTAAGAAGCCTTGGTGGGAGGCCTGGAGTGAATGCACAGCAGGCTATTATATAGCCAAGTGATAACCCTGAGCCCAATCCAACATGGTAGCTCTTCCCTGTACTTTACCACTTGGCTATAATAGCCTGCGGCTGGGAAACCCCAGGCAGACCCCATGCCCAACATTTAAAAAGTAGCTTCATCGCTGAGACCCCCTCTGATCTAAAGCCTCAGCCGAGTGCTGCTTCCCCTCACTGCTGAGCGCGGTAGTGAAGATGGTCCCATAGACTTTCTATTAAGGCCCTAACCCTTCAGTGAGGAGAAGCATGGATCGGCTGAATGCTTCAGACTCTTTGTTATAGAGATCAGAGCTGGGACCCCAGCTAAAGTCCACTGCCCTCCAAGGCCGTTAATCCTGCCAGGCGTCCCCCCAGGGAAGATCGCGCACCACAGGAGCCTCCCTCCACAGCTTCAGGGCGGTGTGCCGAATTGTTCGGTAGTTCACCCAAACCGACCAATGACAAAGCTCCTTGCTGTATGGAGCTTTCTCATTGGTTATTTCAGGCTCCGGCAGCGCCGCCCTGCGCTGATGATTGGTAGAGAAAGTCTAAGGCGTACTGCTACACCGACTTTTTTAAGGAGTAAAATGGCCTGAACAGGTATATGTGATGCTTGTACAGGCGTTATTGTGACCTCTGCCCAACATAGGATAGGCCATCAATATCAAAATCCAGGAGAACCCATTTAAAAGAACCTTAGCATCAAGTTACATACGCTCCTCAACAATGACATTGCAACACCAAGAAAGAAAAGTTGTAGAAATATGGAAATCACAGGGCTGGTAGACAAGTTAAAGGGTTTCTGTCACCAGAATTAACCCTATTAAACTAGCGGACATTAGCGATGTGCTAATGTCAGCTGAACCTAACTAGCCTATTCCTACTTTTATCTATGCCCCCCGTTACTCCAGAAATATAACTTTTATAATATGCTAATTAGCCTACAGTTGCAGGGGGGGGGGGGGCGTTGCCCCTGCTGCTAGAGGCTCCGTTCTCCCACCTCTGGCCACACCCTGCTACACTGGATTGACAGGGCCAGGCAGCGTTGGTCTCCTACTGCCGGCCCTGTCTGCCGTGTAAAGCTCGCGCCTGCGCCGTCCTGTTCAGTATTTGGCGCAGTGAGTGAAGGGCACTTGCCAGCATCTTCACTGCGCCTGCGCCGAATACTGAACGGCGTGACATTTCCCCAGCGCACAGGGCCGGCAGTTGGAGGTGAAGGCTGCCTGGCCCTGTCAATCTAGTGTAGCAGGGCGTGGCCAGAGGTGGGAGAACGGAGCCTCTAGGAGCAGAAACTACGCACATCGCTAATGTCAGCTAGCTTAATAGGGTTAATTCTGGTGACAGAAACCCTTTTAATAATATGCAAATGATAAAAGATAAATACAAAATATTCCAAACATCTCAATTTATTTAATATCAAGTATGAGCGTCAGGGGCAGAAATCTACGCCCTTCCACGTCTTGGAACTATCAACGAGGTTATTACTGGTTGTCTGAGCAATGTTCTGCCATGGTGAATGCACTTGGTCACGCAAATCACTGAGAGTCTGGAGACGCTGCAGGCCATGGTAGGACGTTTAGGCCATACAATCTGCTCCTGAGACACTTGGGAGAAATTGCCTTTCCACTGGTTCCACGACTAAAACAACATAACACCAAGCTGTTAGTACCTGAAATGATGACTTGAGGGGTCCGTTCACCATACATTATGCCACCCCACACCATAATCCTGGGAGTAGGACCTATGTCATGTTTCCTTATGAAGGCCGCCTAATAGCGCTGCCCATGTGGTCTCCAGACCAATCTCTGGCTGTGATTACATCTGAGATGAAAGTGGGACCCATCACTGAAGAGGACAGATCTCCATTGCTGTCACCAGTCTTAGTGGTGCTGTGAGGTCAGTGGAACCCTTAAGGCTGGACGTCTGGCTCGTTGCCCAGTGTTGTGCAGACGCCTTCTGATGGTTGTGTAGACCCATTTTGCCGCCCTAGGCTTGGGATGTGACCGTTTGACTTGCGGTACAGAATGGATCACTTCTAATCAGAGCATCTGTCTGGGCAGAGGTTTGTTCGCCTCTGTGCACCTGTCTTTCAAGTTCATTGTTCTATCACCCACCATGACACAAAACGTTGACGAGTGCTGACATCTCAACCTCTGCGCAGAGCTATCTTCCGGAGTGATAAACCAAGGTCTCCCAGGTCAAGGATTCTGTCCCTCTCAGTTTATGGGGTTAGGGTTAGTGGCGATAACTGGCACATCGAGGAACAGGAGATTTTTTATTTTATTTTTTTAGGTTTCATGTGGCAAAAACACTTTCAGTCTGGCTTTTATGCTCCTCCCATATGCCTCAGATTGGAGCTAGGTGCTTGGAAATGTCGTCATCTGCAGATCTTGGGGACTCCTGCTGCTACTTCCTCAATCTGCTTAACTTTACCGCTTCTGCATCTTGGTGTTGTGATTTCAATGTTGAGGAGTGTATGATCCAAACCCTTGCAAAACAACAGTTACGTCAGCAGAAATGAACAGGTCCACAGCGCAGAGGTGAGCCCTAACCCTGGCAGCTCCTGGCGATATATGCCATTACTCACTTTGCTGGAAAATCCTCTTCATATGTAGGATAGGGGAGCATTTTCCACATCCAAATGATCCACAAGTAGATTCAATTCCTTTCAGATCTTCTCTACGGGACAAAGACTTCCAAGATTTAGTGCGGGAAAAGTGGCTCCATGAGCACCGTCAGAAATCTCTGAGCGTGCAGAGCTCGCTGTCCAGACGAGCGGAGGCACTAGATCCACACAAGCCTTTAGCTTCATCCAACAAAGAGAAACTTCAACAGAAGCGGTAAGTGAAGTCCTGCAGCAGATTGTGATGTGAAGGTGGGTGACCTCAGGACCAGTAGTGAGACAAACGCAGCGCCACTCATCATGCCGCATACTGGGATGCTGTAGATACGCAACTGAACTCCAGTCTGTCTGGCATGTAAATGGCCAGAGCGTGTCCATTTACACTGGCAGAACATAGAGCATGCTGGAGTAGTTGGATTAGTGTCCGCCTGCAGCAGATCATGCGCCATGTCGGAGATATAAAGCAAATGTTTTATATAAAAGATAGGATCAAAGGAAAAATTTCAATGGGAGTTGATCCTAGAGGTGGACATATAAAACACTTAAAAAAGAGATCGTTGTTAATTTAATTATGTTGTGCAATCAGTAAACTAAGGTTCAAGCGTCTATGCTAAAAATATAAAATGATTTATTATAATAATTTAAAATGCAATCAAAGCTTAATAAATGTGAAACTCAATAATATGCAATGACACACAGTGATATGCAGTACCCAAAATTAGCCACTAGATGGCTCTAACATGACTACCTGCGTTCCATATCACCTCTCAAACATGTAATACAAGCATCCCGACGACAATTATGAGATATACACAATAGTGATAAGGACAGATACGAACCCTTGCCCTGCTCAAACTATGACCAATCTCTGATATCGGGTAGTATTGCTACATAAGTTATAAATTATCAAGCCTGACATGACTATGGAATATAATATTCCAATCAGAGATTCCCTCTGTTATCAATATTAGATCTTTTATTCAGTACTATGCATCTTTACTGAATAGTGATAATATTGATGTAAGACATCTAACATTACATATGTTCAATAAAGCGGGGATTTTCCTAAATATCAAGCCAATTAATTCAATCAATACTACACATAATAAAGTTATTCGTTACTCGAGAGTGCAGTAGATATGCAGAGTCTAAAGGAAGTCAGCTCTAAGGTCCGTTCTGATCATTTGGATTTTTTCCTGCGGTGTACTTCCTTTGTTTCTCTGTGTTTCTGTGTCTTCTGTTGCTCCCTGCTGTCCTTTTTTTCCCCCTTCATGTGTGTGTGTGGTTTATGATCGCAAACTTATCAGTTAGACACACCTTCCTAACTTGAAGTTTTCCAATCCTTGTTGGATAGGCGTGTACATATGATAATGACTGTGATGTCACTGTATCACCCAAAATGCATTTCAGCTGTTGGTGCAATGTTACCTATTCATACCACTAGCTACTAACATCACTATTAAGGGTTAACTGTCCAGGTCTGATTTCTCTTACATTCTATACACATAATATATGGAATCCTAAATCAGAGCTAAGGGATTATTTTTGACACATAAACCAATTTAAAACAGAGACATTTGGGTACCATTTGAGACGTTTCTCAAGCTACTAAATTTACGGTACCGATAAGAATATAATGGACCTTGTACTTTCACAGACATATGCGTCTCCTCGGTTACTCCAACAGTGATTGATTGTTACTTAAAATAACACTATCTCACTAACACAGTTTTCACTTAAAATTATTCTCATCATGCTTTAGGAGTGTATGCGTTCCTAGTGAGAAATATATAAGATAATAGATGCATTGACGTCCTTCATAATATCAAATAATATAGTACGATATATATGTCCTATTGATTATCTTATACTAAAACTTAATGTTCAGTATACATATACATCACAGATTTTCTGCTTCATCAACAGACATTAAACTATAGTAATAATTAGTACCAGATGCGTCTATCCTTATCACAGTCATAAATCTGTAAGGAGACAAGAATGACATGCACTGTGTCCTTTCCATGAACCTATTTTGGCCTACTTTAAATAATACACAATGGTGAATATAAAACCATATGGCCTATTATATATAATCAACCCCTAGAATTAGGATATTTTTATATAAATGTTGTTCACCTATGAAAAGGCAGCTATTAATTCTATGTACATCAAGAGGAGGGTTCACATACATAATAGAAAAATACAAGAAACTATTAACAGACAGGTGGAGAGGACCCTGCCCTCAGCGCTTACAATCTACAACAGAGGGGGAATAACACAGTAGGTGAGAGTGAAGGCTGCTCGTCTGGCTGCAGAGGTGGATTGGCCAACAACCCTACAGGGAAATTCCCCAGTCGGCCGAGGCCAAGGGGCCACCAGCCAGGAACATAATGATGTGATACTCTAAGAATTAATTAGTCCTAGGACTATCGGGCACTTGTGCATCTGACCAACGTCTGCAGGTCCTTCCTGAACTCAACTGTATCCCCATCCTCGGGACAGTGACTCAGGCTACTTTCACACCTGCGTTCAGGTGTCCGCTCGTGAGCTCCGTTTGAAGGGGCTCACGAGCGGTCCCGAACGCAGCCGTCCAGCCCTGATGCATTCTCAATGGAGACGGATCCACTGAGAATGCATCCGCCTGCCAGCGCTTAGCCTCCGCTCCGCTCAGTGAGCGGACACCTGAACGCTGCTTGCAGCGTTCGGGTGCCCGCCTGGCCGTGCGGAGGCGAACGGATCCGTCCAGACTTATAATGGAAGTCAATGGGGACGGATCCGTTTGAAGATGACACAGTATGGCTCAATTTTCAAACGGATCCGTCCCCCATTGACTTTCAATGTAAAGTCAAAACGGATCCGTTTGCATTATCATGATTATGCAAACGGATCCGTTCTGAACGGATGCAAGCGTTTGCATTATAGGTGCGGATCCGTCTGTGCAGACACCAGACGGATCCGCTCCTAACGCAAGTGTGAAAGTAGCCTCAGTTGGCGAAGGCCGCAGTATATTCTGCTGCACTGTGGTATCTGGTTCTGCTGGGGCGGTATACTGTGCTGCACTGTGGTATCTGGTTCTGCTGGGGCGGTATATTGTGCTGCACTGTGGTATCTGGTTCTGCTGGGGCGGTATATTGTGCTGCACTGTGGTATCTGGTTCTGCTGGGGTGGTATATTGTGCTGCACTGTGGTATCTGGTTCTGCTGGGGCGGTATATTGTGCTGCACTGTGGTATCTGGTTCTGCTGGGGCGGTATATTGTGCTGCACTGTGGTATCTGGTTCTGCTGGGGTGGTATATTGTGCTGCACTGTGGTATCTGGTTCTGCTGGGGCGGTATATTGTGCTGCACTGTGGTATCTGGTTCTGCTGGGGCGGTATATTGTGATGCACTGTGGTATCTGGTTCTGCTGGGGCGGTATATTGTGCTGCACTGTGGTATCTGGTTCTGCTGGGGCGGTATATTGTGCTGCACTGTGGTATCTGGTTCTGCTGGGGCGGTATATTGTGCTGCACTGTGGTATCTGGGTCTGCTGGGGCGGTATATTGTGCTGCACTGTGGTATCTGGTTCTGCTGGGGCGGTATATTGTGCTGCACTGTGGTATCTGGTTCTGCTGGGGCGGTGGTATCTGGTTCTGCTGGGGCGGTATATTGTGCTGCACTGTGGTATCTGGTTCTGCTGGGGCGGTATATTGTGCTGCACTGTGGTATCTGGTTCTGCTGGGGCGGTGGTATCTGGTTCTGCTGGTTCTGCTGCACTGTGGTATCTGGTTCTGCTGGGGCGGTATATTGTGCTGCACTGTGGTATCTGGTTCTGCTGGGGCGGTATATTGTGCTGCACTGTGGTATCTGGTTCTGCTGGGGCGGTATATTGTGCTGCACTGTGGTATCTGGTTCTGCTGGGGCGGTATATTGTGCTGCACTGTGGTATCTGGTTCTGCTGGGGCGGTATATTGTGCTGCACTGTGGTATCTGGTTCTGCTGGGGCGGTATATTGTGCTGCACTGTGGTATCTGGTTCTGCTGGGGCGGTATATTGTGCTGCACTGTGGTATCTGGTTCTGCTGGGGCGGTATATTGTGCGGCACTGTGGTATCTGGTTCTCCTGGGGCGGTATATTGTGCTCCATTACAGTATTGCAGGCCCAGTCTACTTGTTTTGGCCCCACCTACTTATGTTGACCCGCCTTTAGTCAATGCAAACCGGACTACAACATAGGGCAACTTTTCCAGTCCGCCCCTGTCTGGCTGTGGGGGCAGCATGCTCATTGCAGGGGGTCGGCTTTTCTAAAGAGGTGGTTTGCAAGTTACTTTTGAAGGTTTGGATGTTGGAGTGTGAATACTTTATACGAGCATTGCATATGATGTGCTGGGGTGTGAATACTTTATACGAGCACTGCATATGATGTGCTGGGGTAGCGAGTTCCAGAGTAGTAGAGAGGCACGTGAGAAGTCGATTGTGTGAAGAACAGAGGAGAAGGTCCTGCGGGGATCAGAGGTTATGGGGGGGGGGGGGGAGGTTATGGAGGGCCTTGTATGTAGTTGTTTTATATATATATATATATACATACACTCACCTAAAGAATTATTAGTGCCCCCATACTAATACGGTGTTGGACCCCCTTTTGCCTTCAGAACTGCCTTAATTCTACGTGGCATTGATTCCACAAGGTGCTGATGGCATTCTTTAGAAATGTTGGCCCATATTGATAGGATAGCATCTTGCAGTTGATGGAGATTTGAGGGATGCACATCCAGGGCACGAAGCCCCACGTTTCACCACATCCCAAAGACGCTCTATTGGGTTGAGATCTGGTGACTGTGGGGCCATTTTAGTCCAGTGAACTCATTGTCATGTTCAAGAAACCAATGTGAGATGATTGGAGCTTTGTGACATGGTGCATTATCCTGCTGGAAGTAGCCATCAGAGGATGGAGACATGTTCTCATTCTGTTTACCCCAAATTCGGACTCTACCATTTGAATGTCTCAACAGAAATCGAGACTCATCAGACCAGGCAACATTTTTCCAGTCTTCAACAGTCCAATTTTGGTGAGCTCGTGCAGATTGTAGCCTCTTTTTCCTATTTGTAGTGGAGATGAGTGGTACCCGGTGGGGTCTTCTGCTGTTGTAGCCCATCCGCCTCAAGGTTGTGCGTGTTGTGGCTTCACAAATGCTTTGCTGCAGACCTCGGTGGTAACGAGTGGTTATTTCAGCCAACGTTGCTCTTCTATCAGCTTGAATCAGTCGGCCCATTCTCCTCTGACCTCTAGCATCCACAAGACATTTTCGCCCACAGGACGGCGGCATACTGGATGTTTTTCCCTTTTCACACCATTCTTTGTAAACCCTAGAAATGGTTGTGCGTGAAAATCCCAGTAACTGAGCAGATTGTGAAATACTCAGACCGGCCCGTCTGGCACCAACAACCATGCCACGCTCAGGAGAGCACCCCCCTAAATGCATTGAAGCAACTGCCATGTGATTGGTTGACTAGAGAATTGCATCAATGAGAAATAGAACAGGTGTTCCTAATAATTCTTTAGGTGAGTGTATATATATTACTATTTTTTATTTATTTATTAGCGGATCTGAGAATAGATTGGATGGGAGGCCACACAGGAGGATGTTGCAGTAGTCCAGGTGGGAGATGACCATGTCCAGCTTAGTCTCCATGTTCCATGTCCCTTCTTTCTTCATTCGGT
The DNA here is from genome assembly GCF_905171765.1 of Bufo bufo. Taxonomy (NCBI): domain Eukaryota; kingdom Metazoa; phylum Chordata; class Amphibia; order Anura; family Bufonidae; genus Bufo; species Bufo bufo. The sequence goes on along the minus strand of NC_053399.1, from coordinate 1,143,689 downwards.
CCAGCATCCTAATGACAGGGTCAGGTGCAGCGGCGCCTGTGTGGGTCTCTCTGCCCCTCTCTCTAGGTGGGTGTAATCTGATCATTCAGCTGCCATTCTTGGGAGAGTAAACAGTTTGGGGTCTGTGAATGATCAGAAGAAAGAGGTTTAGTACATTGTACTAAGAGAAGATGCGGCAGAGACATGTAAGGAGCACAAAGCCTCTGCCGCCTCCAGAAACGCCCCTGGACGGTGTTCCGATCATCTCCTGCTTTTTATCACCTAGACGCTCTGAGCGCAGAAGGACTCAGGAATACAAGGAGGAGCTGAAGGAAATGATGAGACGTGTCGGGGAGAGAGAGTATCTCTTTGAGCGTGTCACCAAGGTCAGCAGTGCTCTTACTCTGTGTCCCCCCTGTCCCCGGCCCATTTCACCTTTTCTGTCCTTGCAGGGGCGTGCCACTAAAGACATGGAGCGCAGGTTTACACAGACTCTAGCTCAGGCTGGGTTAAATGAGGCATTTGTGCAGCAGAAGGGAGAGGCACGTGTGGATGTGAATGAATCTGAGGGCGGCCAACACGCTGATGCCGAATCCAAGTGAGACAGGTAACTAAATCATACCGAGAGCAATGCTTTACTAGGAGTCACAGTACAGCCTGTGCCCCAGGCCATGCACTGCAATAATCAGGCTCACACCAGGAGAAGTACCAGAGAACTTCTGCACATTTTCCAAGGTAATTGGCAGTGAGAGAACTAATCCTGAATCCCCTCAGGGGCAGATTGGGAGGTGTCAGTGCTACCATTTCCTTGGCTAATAGAGCGGTCATGGATAAAATAGTGTATAATGCTCCTCACAAGCAGTTGGGTGCCATGAGATCACTGCGCCCCTCTGACTTCCAGCTTAAAGATCTGTTTCCTGGCCTCCGAGAAGGTTCTCATGTTTCAGCCAGCCAATATTACAAATTTCCTTCTGGAGAATTTCCCTGAAATACCATCGGGCCGATTCATTACTACTGGAGGAGACTGCAGTGTCACACTGCTGCCCCAGGATAAGCACATATAGACTATTTTCTTCTCTTTAGGCCGCCCCTTAGTTCAGTGCAGGCAATATTTTTAATTTTTTGGGTTAGGAATGAATGTATGTACAGCAGCGCAAATCCACGGACAGGTAATCTCAGGATAGGGTGGTACAAGGAACGTATTTTATTTAGGTGTTGGAGCAGACACCACATTTCATGCTTGTAAGAATACAGTCTGGGACCACTGACAACCTGTCTTCTTTCGCCACTCCAGTTCGTACCCCTAGGTGTTCACCAAAGCACACCGCAAGACCAGTTGGATCTGGCTGCTAGGCGAAATACCTACAAAAAGAGTCTTTATGGCTTAAAATATAAAAGAAAATCTTTATTCAATGATTAGATATAATATAACAATTTTCAGAGATATAAAAAGTGCGGTTCGCCTGACGGATGGTATGGCAGTGTTTTTCTCCTAATCCTGCATCTGTGTTATTATGTGATTTAATATTGGACATAATAAGATTTATTATGTATATTTTTTATCAGATAGTCTGCACTTCTCTCCATGTTAGTAGTCAATGTTGTTATGCACCAGCACTTTAACATTTTATCCTATTTTCCTTATGGATTATTGATCATGATATGTCTGTATGATTTAATGCACCAGCACTTCTCATTGGCACTAGCATTTTTTATTTTTCTGATGTAGTGTGCACGTTTAAATGGCACTATTGAGATGCCCAACATATGCATACTCCTTATACCATTCATCTTTGACACGTAATGTTTATGTTTCACCGATGGGCCGCTTGACACGCGCAGACCTTCGGCCTCCGATGCGTGCCTGTATCCTAGTAACCGGGCACTTTCGGTGAGACAGGAGGGCTAGGCGTGTCTCATGTCGTTACCACACATAGACCAACAATTCTCTGATTGTTGAGCTGTATATTTAAACACACATATTTCCAAGGAAAACCGCGCCCCCAGAGGAAGGCTTCGCCGAAACGTGCGTTGGTGTGTGCGGTTCTCCTGAGGGTGCAGTGTTACTTGTGATTCATCATCTATTTATGTCTGTTTGTTGTAGTGTGTAGGAGTTTACTTTTGTTTCATTAATATGACTTTTATGTGAATATGCCCTGGCACTTGCACTTTATTTGTATTTAGCATTTACTTGTTTATGATATACAGGACGATTCAATTGTTATTTCTGATAATATAATAACAATAGGAGTAAGTTAAGGTATATTACTATTACACTGCCATACCATCCCTCAGGGGAACCACACTTTTTCTTTTGTGGTTTTATATATAAAATTTATGTTATATCATATCTAATCATTGAATAAAGAGTTTTTATATATATTTATATATATATATATATATTGAGCCGCAAAGATTGGTCTTTTTGTAGGTATTTTGTATTGGTATAGTATTGGCTCTATTTGAGGGGTTCATTTAGTGATTTGCATTTTTATGTAAAACCTTCTTACAATAACTGGCTGCTAGGTGGCAGAAAACAGGTGCAAGGTATCAGACCTATCAGAAGCCAAGGAGTAGCAGGAGAGTAAAATAAGGCTAAGCTGGGTGTCACAGTAGGGAACAGTGAACTCTCACCCTCCCCTCTTTGTCCCTACCTACTTGCAGCTGCCCACTACTGGTCAACAGTCCCTTCCTAAATAATGTATGTACAGGGGTCTATACGGGTAGGGAAGGACAGGAGAAAATAATAAACTAGTCACAGATTGGCAGCCATAAAAACAGGAGTATGACAGAAACAGACAGGCCGGGTCAAAGCCAAGAGAGACAAAACCGAATCGGGACCAGTAAATCAGAGTCAGAACTGCATCAAAGTCAATATCAGGAATAAACTTGTCCAATACCAAGCCAGTGTCAAAACCAGGAAGAAGCGTCAAAGTCAGGGTCCAAATCAGAGATTGAGAATCCAGGGGTAAATTTAATCAGGTGATCCAGGAAAATGACCCCAATCACAGGCAACCTGTGGCCAGCAGGTTGCCTGTTCAAAGAGGCCGCGCTTCTTTGTCATGGGACACCTGGCGTCAATGCGTGGGGCAGAACATCTAATTGGCCAGTTCTCCTGTACAGGGAGTGCCTGGCCTAGGTGCCCCAACAATCGGACGCCCTGGAGCGGGCATGACATCGGGATAGTCAGTAGAAGCCAAAACAGAAGACGAGGGGTTACTCCAGAAACAAGCTAAGGTCAATAAACAGGATGGTCCAGCAAAAATTCAGCACTGTTCTAAGCACACAGAACAATCAGGATCAAGGAAAAATCATAGGCACGGATAAGCAGAAAATGCCTGACTTAAATCTTTCACCTAGCCCTGGGATTGGACACAGAACCAGGGACCTGATTTGCCCAGCACACAGACTCAATGATAGGTCAAGCAGCCTGGGCTTGGCTGGTATGGCAAGCTTCCAGGAATGTGGCTGGGTAACCTCCTGACAGTACTTTATCAGGTGCGTATATTGACCCAAGGTAAGATGTTATCTGAATATCTACTAAAATATCACATAGTGATGTAAAAGAAAATTACAAAAACAAGATAAAAGTCCAGTAAGAAAGGGTTTAAAATGCTCAAGTAATGCTGGAAACAATATTGTAATGAGTATAAAAAGCTGATTAAATATTTCAGTAAATTAGAAGTTTCGCTCTGAAATTGTGCACAGTTTAAGACTCCACACTGATGTGCAGTGTCCAGTAAGGCACAAAAAGTAAATCACATAGATCTGACGGAAAGCGAGAGCAGCATTATCTGCCTCAATATCTTAGTTCCAAAGAGGTTTTCCAACTAAGGCCTCCTGCACATGAACGTATGTGTTCCGTTTGGTGCATTAGGGACCGCAATTTGCGGTCCCCGATGCACGGAGACCGGTTGTGTGGCCTCCGGGACGGATCCAGACCCATTCAACTCGAATGGGTCTGTGATCCGCCCGTTACGCAAGAAGATAGAGCAAGTTCTATCTTTTTGCGGAACGGAACCCCACAGAAGCACTCCGTAGTGCTTCCATTCCGGATTTGCAGACCCATTCAAGTCAATGTGTCTGCATCCGTGATGGGGTGCTCCATGCGAGCGCTGATTCCTCTTCGTTACACTGCATGTCGTCTCAGTGGGGCAGTGTAATTACATTCACTAGACTGGAGTGAATACTTGTAATTGCACTACGCCACCGCTGCCGAGGAGACAACAGGCAGTGTGAAGAGGAAGCAGCACTCACGTGAAGCACCACCTCTTCAAACAGCTGATGGGTGCTAGGGATCAGACCCCCACCAATCAAATGTTAATGACCTATCCTGAGGATAGATCATAAATATAAACTGCCTGCACAACCCCTTTAAGGGTCAAACAGGTGAAGCTGATTGAGAAGAGTCTCCATTGCTTCTGTCATTCACCAGCCACAATGAGCCCTGGTCCACAGTCGCTTCTCCTCTGACCTCCTTGTGAGGACCAGTAGCAGGGACCAGACTCCTTGGCTTTGAGGTCCCATGACTCCAGCACATATTGAGCTGTGGGCCGCAATCTCACGGCTTTTTTGCTTTCTCTAGGATTTCCACACTTCGGATCTAAAAATGTAACTGATCAGCAGAAGCAGCTGCATATATCTTTTCAAGGACCCTGATATCACGGTTTTATTATTCCTGATGGTCAGCGTCCGTCGTTTGGTCTTCTCGTTTCTAGAGGAGCACCTGTGTGTCCTGGAGGGGTCTCTCCATTTCAGATGATTCTTCAGCCCTGATGGTCAGCGGCCGTCATTTGGTCTTCGCCTTTCTAGAGGAGCACCTGTGTGTCCTGGAGGGGTCTCGCTTTATTTCAGATGATTCTTCGGTTCTGCTAATATTTATGGGCTGTTAAATATCTAATAAAAAGAACATAGAAAGCACCGTCGTCTCATGTCTCACAACAGCACCATGATAGAGATGTCCCACTCGGGGACAAGAAATTTGGATATTAACTCCTTAATAAGTATGCTTGAAAAAGCCATAAAGGGAATGTGTCTCAGAAATTTTTCTGCCAGTTAGACTGTGGTAGCTCCTTATTTCTAATCCGTTTTATTTTCTGATTTACAGATTTATTTTTTTATTTCCTAAACATGATTATGGGGGCGGCCATTTTGAGCTGTTCTTAATAGCGTTTAAAGAATTCCTTTTACGGTGGGCACATGGGTCATGGACACAATGGGCAGTAGGGACCTCATTCGCTTCCATGAGTGTAGTGGGCATGCTCTGTAGTCTTTGCAGGGAGGTGGAGTAGATAGGCTTTGACCATCACTTATTGTGAATGGTGGATCCTGCCTTATCTATACACTGAGGTGATATAATGACTGGCAGGATTAGAATGACATAAGCAGGTAACTACAGTGTAGTGATCTGTACAGATTAAGAAGTGGCACAGATTATTACACTTTGTAGCCAGGGCGAAAACTGCAGGATTTATGGTTTTTGTTTAAATATGGATATTGATCTGGAAAATTTAATAAATATCAAAAATCTTAAAATGTAAAACATAAAAACATGATTTAAAGGCTATGTACACCTTTGGGGGAATATGTTTTTTTTTTTTTATTAGTACACTGTACTCATTTTGAGCTAAAAATCTATGTTTAAATTGGTGTTTATTAAAAATATGTCTTCCTTTTCTCTGTACAGAGCCGAGATGCTCTAATAGAGAGATCTGAATTTTCTCAGACAGGGAGCTGATGGCTCCTTACCTCTGCTCTGTCGGGCAGGGAGATGAGGGCTCCTTATCTCTGCTCTCTGACATTATGAACACTCATTATAGCTCAGGCTGTATCTTATTGATAAGAATGTGGTAAATAAGTGTTTCTGACCTCTTAGTAGTTTAGAGATGAGGTTTATTAGATGACGGCAGAAAGTGAAAGTACCAGTCACACAGCCAGAAAAACAGGTAACCCTTTGTGAAAGAACAGATCAATACTTTAAATAAAAACCAATTGAAAAAATGATTTTTAGCCCAAAATGATAAACCCAAAACTAGACTCAGAACAGCATAAATTATAGAAATACAAAATCTTTTATTGGACATACACTTGTATAAAACATAGAAATCCATATACATAAGCAGCATTAAGTCACACAGGATGATCTCTACAGGTCTGTTACATTATAATACAAAAAGGACTGCTTGGTCTGTATTTACATGTATTTTCCCTGTGTCATGCACTTTATGTATACTGACCGAGGGCTGTGACTGATTACCATTTTGCACAGCTTGGGATTTTTTATTGCAAAGCTAGATGTATTATAATGTAACAGACCTGTAGAGATCATCCTGTGTGACTTAATGCTGCTTATGTATATGGATTTCTATGTTTTATACAAGTGTATGTCCAATAAAAGATTTTGTATTTCTATAATTTATGCTGTTCTGAGTCTAGTTTTGGGCTAAAAATCATTTTTTCAATTGGTTTTTATTTAAAGTATTGATCTGTTCTTTCACAAAGGGTTACCTGTTTTTCTGGCTGTGTGACTGGTACTTTCACTTTCTGCCGTCATCTAATAAACCTCATCTCTAAACTGCTAAGAGGTCAGAAACACTTATTTACCACATTCTTATCAATAAGATACAGGCTGAGCTATAATGAGTGTTTATAATGTCAGAGAGCAGAGATAAGGAGCCGTCAGATCCCTGCCTTACAGAGCAGAGATAAGGAGCCCTCATCCCCAAGCCCTCCATCACTTGTCGTTATGGACCCCCCACCCCTGCCTGAACCTCCACAGCCCTGGGGCGAGCTATTTTAGTTGCTTTCCTACAAAAGATGACTTTCGGGTTCTTATTTCTGAAGTTACGGAAGCCTGCAGAGCTGAAATTGCGGCAGTTCGCACCGATATTAAACAGGTGGTGGAACGGGTTGACTCCCTAGAAAATGCCCATGACGATACCAGGCAGTATATTTCCACGCTTCATGAATCCCTTTCTGCCCAAACGGCTGTGCTCAGGGGTATGGGGCGGCATTTAGAGGACTTGGATAACAGAGGGCGCCGGAATAATTTCAGAGTACGGGGTCTTCCAGAGGCGACCGGCGACGAAGATCTCTTTGCTACACTGGAAGCCATCTTTTTTTTTTTTTAAATTAAGTAATTTTTTGTTAGCATTTTAATAATACAAACATAAGGCCCCAACCCCCACATACCCTCATTGTGATGCCCTCTGTAGAATGTGCTCTGCTTTACAGGTGCCTTAAATTACTGAAGAACAACTGTATCTTAAGTCAGTGTTGGATTTATTTACAAATAGGGATATACCTACATTCTAAATATAATTAAGGGAATGGGAGAGGGGATTGGAGGGGGGCAGGATCCTTGAGCTAGCTACACCATTCTCTCTCTCAGTCACACATGCCATGGGCTTTTCTCTGTACTCAGAACACTCCTCTCCAGCAGGTCTCAGCAAATCACATTCTTGATTGTAGAGTCCAGGAAGACTTGTCTTGTCCCAGAGGTCACCATTGCTCCTATTTGTGAGCTAGGTTAGTGCAGGTAATTACACAGGAAGAAAGTTATATCATATACCCCTGCCCCATCCCAGCATGTATGTCCTTGCTGACACAGGTGTGGGCAGTAAATACCAGCAGGGGGTCCGGCTTTCCCCAGGATGCGACAGTCCTGGCAGATCTTCCTTTCATCAGTGTCCTGCCCCAAGAACCCTTTGATGGTCCTCATTTGCATATCCAGCAGACCAGGGCTGATTCATTTCAAGATATCAAGGAACATCTTTGCATCAAAGCTGTATCATAGATGTCAATTTTATCGGTTCCAACACCCTCCATCTGCCATAGCTTCAACATTCGGTTACACCATCACCACCACATAATAATTACACAGGCACAGGCCCCATCCCTACAACAAACCCACAAAATCTTGAAAGAAAAGTTGTGATCTTATAAATGCAATATACATTCGTTATCGGTCATAACTTCCCCACAGTACACTACACAGCGTAGAAACATTCCATTTCTTCTGTAAGAAATCGCCAATCACCGAGCCATATATGTACAATAAGCGATAGTACCCTCACACTAATCCCAGACGGTAACTCTGAAGTTCCCTGGACGCCAGCCCGGGGGCATCAATCCAAGGAGTCCAGAGCTTTTCAAATTTGGCCATGGCACCCCTCTTCCTATAGACCCCTCGTTCCAGATTAAGTAACCAATTAATCTTGGCTATAAATTTGGTTTTACTAGGACTACCCTAATCCAGCCAATGTTGAGCAATCAGCTTACGAGCCATATACAACATTCTGGCCACTGCCATCTTCCCGGGTTCAGTGATTGGCAAGTCCTCCACATACCCCAATACACAGACAAATGGAGTCACATCCAGCGTAACTTCATACAGAGAATTAATGAGATGCAGCACCATGCGCCAAAACCCCTAACCACAGCATGTGCAACATACCCGCATCCTCTCCGCATCGCGGGCATTTGGAGTCCAACCGAAGTCCAATATTAAACAGAAACTGAGGAGTTCTATAAACCCTATGTATTAGATATAGGTGCGACAGCCTATGGGCCTCGCTGAGAGAGAGCTGCGAAATCCTCTCCAAAATCTCCTGCCACTGGGTTTCCTCTAACAGCCCCATCTCCGCTTCCCATTTTGTCCTACTATTTATCTGGTGGTCATGTAGAAACAGATCCAACAAGGTCTGATAGAGCAAAGAAATAACTCCAGAGGAGGAATCCCTCTTCTCCACAAGCGCAATAATCTTGTTTTGGAGTACAGTGCTTAACATACCGCCGTCATGGTCAGCCCGGAAGGCATGGCGCAGCTGCAAGTACCTATAGAAATCGGAGGACGGCAATCCAGTTTCTGTCTGTAGTTGCTCATAAGATTTGAGACCAGTATTATCAATAAGTTTGCGAATTCGAATAATTACGCCAACCCCTTATTCCCTGCAAAGAGCCTAAATGAGGCAACCACGGAGTGTCCCATATAGAAGTATACTGCGTTACGCCTTTAATGCCCTGCATGTCCCTCACTTTCCACCACGTTTTATGCAAGAGGCGCAGCGTAGGGAGCACCACACCCGACAGCTTTAGCTTATCTGCCTCGAACGCCTCATAGAGATTTGATACCACCAAAAAGTCTCTCAGTAGCCTATGCTGGGTATCTCCCTCTCCCCTTTCCCAGCCCCTCATATGCTGACGTTGGGAAGCTAGGAAATACACCCACGGGTTTGGAAAAGCCAATCCCCCATCAGTTTTACCTCTCTGCAGTATTTCCAGCCGCAGTCGTGCTGAGCCCCCCCCCCCCCCTCCCCCTCCATATAGGCTCCCTAAACAGCCTATTAACTGAGTGAAAAAACCTGAGCGGTAACCATATGGGGGAATTATGTAGTAAGTGAAGCAGCTGCGGCATCCAGATCATCTTGATAAGATTAATCCGTCCTACTACTGACAGCGGCAGCTTAGACCAAACATGAAGTTTTTGTTTGAATCTGCCCACGAGGGGAGACAAATTCAGTTTCTCATAATCAGTAAGCTTCCTAGACACCACCACCCCTAGATACTTGAACTCACTCAACACCTGTAATCCTGACCGAGCATAATCCGCCGGGTGATCTACCTGATCCATAGGAAGGAGGGACGATTTACTCCAATTGATAACCAGGCCAGAGTACCGCCCAAAAGTGCCAATCACATCCTTAACTGCTAGAAGGGATTCTCTAGCCTCGGCCAAGAACAGTAAGGCATCGTCCGCATACAATGCTATTTTCTCCTGAGACCCGCCCCGCTTAAACCCAATGATGCCAGCATGACTCCGAACCATAGCCGACAAAGGCTCTATAGCCAGGGAAAATAACAACGGAGATAGGGGGCAGCCCTGCCTAGTTCCCCTATAAAGCAGAAATCCATCTGATAAACATCCATTCACCCGTACTCGAGCTCTAAGCCCACCATATAACAACCGCACCCACGCTATGAAGTTATCCCCCAAACCAAACCTCTCCAGTACCTCCCACAAATACTCCCACTCTATGCTATCAAACGCCTTAGCGGCATCTAAGGAACAAATGACTCTATCCCCTGGGTTATCTACCGGGATCTGCATATTAAGATAAAGGCGTCGGATGTTAATCGCTGTAGACCTATTCGGTAAAAATCCTGACTGATCCATATGTACAATGGAAGAGATAACCTTAGAAAGGCGCAGAGCTAGCACCTTGGCCAGTATCTTTATATCTGTGGGTAACAATGAGATTGGCCGGTAGGAATCCGGAAGAAGTGAATTCTTCCCAGGTTTAGGAAGAACCACAATAATAGCCTCTTGCATTGACGCAGGAAGCGACCCAGTCTCTGAGGCCTCCTGGTAAACCTTCAGCAGCTGGGGCAATAAGATGTCTCCAAACTTCTTCTAGATTTCCACCGGCAGCCCATCAGTACCTGGTGATTTATTATTTGCCGTAGAGGCTACTGCCTCCTCGATTTCCAGTAATTGTAGCGGGCCATTTATATAAGCACTAGCTGAGTCTGACAACTTAGGCAGGGATACCCCCTGCAAATACAGTGATATATCTTCCCTATTATAATCTAGACGCGATTGGTACAGATCAGCATAAAAGGCACGAAACACCGACACTATGGCCTGGCCATCCACTATTTCCCCTCCATCCTCCCCCTGTATAGCTGTAACATATGCCGACGCGGTCTGCGCCCTAGCCACAATAGCCAGTAGGTGGACAATCGCAAAAGCAGAGGGGAATGGTCAGACAAAGCCCTAGCCAGGTATTTCACCTCCTCCACCTGCCTACACACCAACTCAGATCCCAGCGCCAGATCAATGCGTGACAAGGCCTCATGCGATCTAGTATAGCAAGAAAACTGACGCACTTTGGGATGACGGACACGCCACTAATCTATCAGGGCCACTTCCTCCAGCGATCTACCAAAGGATGAAACAGGACCCTCAGCGTCCACCTGCGTCCCCCCATGTCTATCCCAGTAGGGGTGTATAGTGTTATTGAAGTCCCCCACCATAATAACTGGAATGTCAGGGTTACTATTAATAAATGTCAGGGCGCCTCTCAACGCCACACTGCTATAGGTGGCGGTATATATAGTGATACCAGCAGGTACTCCTGCGTGTAGATAGTGCAATGAATACATACAAAGCGGCCGTCAGGGTCGACACTGGACCTGGAAAGGGATTGACCTATGAACCAGGATGCTAACCCCACGGGAATAGCTAGAAAACACTGAGTGAAATGTATGGCTCATCCATGACCTATGGAATGCCTGCGCCCCTTCCTGCAGAAAATGGGTCTCCTGCAAACATATAATAGCGGGAAAGTACGGGCGTAGATAATCCAGCACGGCAAATCGCTTTGACGGATCACCCAGGCCGCGCACATTCCAGCTAACAATATTAAATACATTAGCCATATTTAAATACTAGGAACATGACCCAGCTAATAACATAATATAACGTGAGTATTGTAGGTACAAACAGTACTACGGCAGTAGTGCACCGACAGGCAAGCATGATATCCCAGATACAGAGCATCAACACAGATATACTGTAAATAATCCCCAAAACAAAAAAAAGTAAAAACAAAAACTGGAACCAAAAAATCACGCCTGCATTGCGTCTTACAGCAGGCTGAGGCACAAGTCCTCCATGAAACCGGGTACAACAGTAACGTTACAACCTCTCTACTTCTGCTGAGCGAGATTGTCCCCCGCCATAAAAGGATACACGTGCTCCGTGGGCAGTTCAGTAGTAGAACAGTAGAGGGATAACCTTCCAACAGGTCATCTAGTGAAAACTAAGGATGGAAACTTGTAGTAAACGGACGACCATCATCTCTCCTCCTGTCGCAGCTGACGTTCATGCTGGTCGATCCACATGGCCGCATCTCTCGGTGCATTGAAGAAATGAACAGATCCTAGAGCAGCCACCCGCAGACGTGCTGGGTACATCATAGAGTAGGATACTTGTAAGGAGCGAAGTCGCCGCTTGACATCTAGGAACTGGCTCTGCTTCTTCTGGACCTCTGAGGAAAAGTCCAGAAAAAACGCAACCTTTTGCCCATTGATAGCAATGTCGGGGCGATTTCTGGCTGCCCGCAATATGGCATCTCGGTCCCGGTAGTGAAGTAATTTAATCAAAACAGGACGCGGTGGCAGCGGCCGGGGTGCCTCCCGCTCTGCCCTGCCTCTTCACTGGGAGCGTGCCGGCGCCATCTTGTGACTCCCGCTTGGCACCTCCAGCCGCCTCTTTGTGCTTTTTGCCGGCTCCACCAGCCATGGGACGTCTTTCAAATGCGGCCCGGAGTAAGTATACTTGCAGGTATTAACTTTAAATAGGACTGTGCCGCCGATAAAGCCCACGGAGCAGGCTATTTAAACAGCATGAGCGGGAGCCGACACACACTGCAGCCGCTCACATCCCCGGTCCGGCCAGAAGCCATCTTTAACATGATCTTGGGGCAACCATCTTCGCACAAGATCAAGCTGGACACAGCTCATAGAGCACTCAAGCCTAAGGGATCTGCTGCGCGTCCTAGGGACGTAATTTGTTATGTCCACGATTTTGCCCTTAAAGAATCCATCATGGCTAAGGCGAGATCTCTACGCAACTTTGACTTTGATGGCGCCCCAGTTCAATTGTTCCCGGACCTATCCTGGTTCACACTCCAGAAAAAGAGACATCTCCAGCCTCTCCTCACATTACTCAGAGATCGCCTATCGCTGGGGATTCCCTTTCGCTCTGACGGTCCGTCATCAAGGAAGAACAGAGACTCTCCATTCCTTTTCGGATCTTCAACCTTTCTGCAAATCACTTTGAATTCCTATTCCTGACATGTCGGACTGGGAGTTTGAGTCTCCAGCGCTTCCACCGCCCCGCATTTGGTTCTCCTGTTACCAGGAAAAGAAGACCTGGTCCAAGTGTGTCCTCTTCCCGGCGGTCTCCTCCGTTATCAGGACATCGCCCATCTGCTTGATCACCAATGACTGAGGGGAATTGGTTGTCCAGAACTGGCCCTTAACCCCTTTCACCCTCAGGATTGATGGTCCCTGAAGGGTCCCTGTAACGGACCGTTTCAGCAGACAAGGGGTTAAAATCCGTTCAGGCGATGTGCCCCTTTCTGAGAGACAGGCCCAGATACTGCAGAACACCATTGTCCCGAACTGGATACAAAGTAGCACTCCAAATTGGAACCTCACGAATAGCTGCTAGCAGACGAACAGGAATCAGCTTACACTCCTGGCAATCAGTCTCTAACAGCATACAGCGGATCCCCCCAATAACGAGACAAGGCTCCGTGTTGAGGGTCAAGCAGTGGTCTGAGGTGCTGGCACACCCAGCCTGGTTTTTATTACAGTTGTTTGCAAATACAGGTCCGCCCACAGGGAGGTATAAAACAACCAAGCCCATCTGGTGTACACGCCCCTAGGGGACCAGAATGAAGACTGTGACATAGGACAGATACAACATATCCCCACAATGCATCATGGTTTCCTCCTCTCTGCCCTGGAGACACCCGAGGCGTAATCCAATTATCTCTCAAGACAAAGAGAAGTCACCAATACACATGTGCAGACAACAGGACAGACATCACCCTTTAAACACACAATGGGACAATGGCACAATAGAAACACACCCAGCATTTTCCTCCCAAGCTGACAAGTTACACTTATTATAAATTGTTACAACTTTGTGAGTTTACATTGGCCATGCATATAACTTACATCAATTTAAACAGTATAACTTGGGGACAAACCTATCCAAAATTCATTTGAATCGGTTCAGGGGTTTAAAAGTTAGTATGGGCCATAATCCTGAGGCAAGAGGCTGATAAACAGGCCTCTCCAAAACCCAGTGGCGAGGTTGGTTTCACCACAGTCCCCATATTGATCACTTATTTTCTCTGTTTAGCCAGTCATTGTTTTCTTGTTGCTACATCACGGTGCAGGCTCTCTGAAGGCTCCACCTAGTTGTAACTTGTTTTCGTTTCTCTCAAATAACTTGTAGTTGGCATCCTGGTTAGCCTTAACCTGTCGGTCTCCGACACTTACACCCCCGAAGGGGCTTTTTTTATTGCCCTAGCAGGGATTACATCCCTGGGAAAAGCTGTTTATTGCTACCTGTTTGTCTGTCTTTGTGTTGTCCCGTCCTGTCTTTTCCCCCTCCCCCTTGTGTTCTCTCTCCTGTTGTAGGCACCTGAACTTCTTTGCCTGTGGAGATCGTGTACCTCAGCTCTGCTTTTGACCCGTTGTCCGACTGGTGCGAACCTCCTGACATATACGGACCTCCTGGGTGAGCTGTACCCTACATACATTGTGTACCATTTCATTCTCACACGATGCGGTGCATAACCTTTAATGTCAAGGGGCTTAACTCCAATGCCAAGAGGAAACTCTTGCTTTTGGAATTGAAATCCCTTAAGGCGGACATTGTGTTCTTACAAGAAACACACTTTGATGGCTCATCCTCCTTCCGTTTTGCCTCTCACCTTTATCCTACTGCTTACTCGGCTACTCACAGCCGTCGGAGAAAAAGGTGTTGCCATCTTGGTGTCTTCACAGTGTCCCCTCAGGATTGAATCTTCAATATTAGATCCACAGGGCCGTTACATTATACTCCGGGGCCGTTTGGCGGATAGACCTATTACCTTGTGTAACATTTATGCACCAAACACGTCCCAGATTCGCTTTCTCAGCGGAATTTTCCGCAAGGTGTTTGGTGGGGGTGCGGACTCTTCGGAGCCCCTAGTCCTCCTAGGTGGAGATTTTAATGCAGTGTTCTCTGAATCAATGGATCGTCTGGCTCTTCCAGGTAGACCAATACACTCGACACAGCAGCGCTTAGCCAGAGATTTTCATAAACTGGTGCGGAAATACTCTCTGTATGACCTCTGGCGCCTCACCTATCCCACCGATAGGTCCTTCTCCTTTTACTCGGCCCCACATGGTTCATACACCCGTATTGATTACCTCTTTGGTACAATTTCAACCCTCAGATTATTGGAAGGAGCGGACATGGGCCAAATCACCTAGTCAGACCATGCTCCTGTACTAGTTGACATTAGTAGTGGGTCGGGCCATGTACGCCATTGCCACTGGAGACTTAATGACTCCCTCCTGAAACAACCTACCATTAGGGAGGAACTACGTGAACATCTGAAGACGTATTTTGAACTAAATGAGGGATCGGTAGGGGATGTCCGCCCTTTGTGGGAAGCGCATAAAACGGTCATGAGGGGTCATTGTATCGCAATAAGCTCGAAATTAAAGAAGAAGGACTCGACTGCCTTAGTCAAGAACCTTCAGTCCTGCCTTCAAACACTATAAGGCAAGATGGCTGCTCACCCCTCACGCTGCACACTGAGACAAATTGTAGATACTAGGACCTAATTGAAGACCCTAGCCTTAGGTCGCGTCAGTAAGTTATTACTTTACACACGACAGCGCTACTATGCCTGGGGAAACAAACCGTTGCTGGCCAGACAACTTAGGAACCACAGCTCCCAAACGGGGCCGAGTGCTATTAGGGGATCTGACGGAACAATCCACTATGACCCCCGGGTGATAGCGGAGCGGTTCTCAGCCTATTATTCCTCCTTGTATAACTTACCCTCCGACCTTCCCACGGATGAAGGACTGAGAGATAGTACACTCCGGTCTTATTTAGGATCCTGTCGCCTTCCTACCCTATCGGCTTCCGACCTTGCCGTTCTTAATAGTCCGATCATGCCGGAGGAGATTGGGGAGGTGGTGGAACATCTACCTGAGGGTAAATCCCCAGGGCCTGATGGCTTTTCGTACAAATATTATAAGACCTTTAAGGCTGAACTGATCCCTCACTTAGTCACCCTATTTAATCAATTCCTAGCGGGCAATGCTGTGCCTGCCCCAATGTGCTACTCGTATCTCACGATGATTCCGAAGCCTGGGAAGGATCCGCACGAATGTCCTAACTATAGGCCCATTGCCCTACTTAACTCAGACCTTAAGATTTTCACTAAAACCCTAGCTACCCGACTAAACGTCTTTCTCCCCTCCCTGATTCATAAAGATCAGGTGGGATTTGTCCCGGGCCGTCAGGGGGCCGACAACACACGAAGAAATATTGACCTGATAGATGTCATATCTCTCTCGGGTGAGGAGGCATTACTTCTTAGTTTGGATGCGGAAAAGGCATTCGACCGTTTAGGTTGGCCATTCCTCTTTGCTACCCTCCAGGCTTACGGCCTTTCTGGCCCGTTTGTTAGAGCCATTCATAGTCTATACTCCTCCCCCACAGCAACGATTTCCTCATGCTCAATCTCGACCCATAAACATTGCTAATGGAACGAGGCAGGGTTGCCCCCTATCTCCCCTACTTTTTGCCATGTGTATCGAACCCCTGGCGGCCAAGATCAGGGCTTGCCCGGATATTAGAGGTGTTATGGTCAAGGATAGGGAGTTTAAGCTATCGCTATATGCTGATGATATCCTCCTTACCCTTACCAAGCTTCACATTTCCCTACCAAACCTCCACTCCATCTTACAGGAGTTTGGTCGTCTCTCGGGTATAAGGTCAACACTCATAAAACTGAGGCCCTCCCTCTTAATCTTTCTCAGATGGCCCTGAGCTCTCTCAAAGTGAACTTCCCTTTCCATTGGAAGACGGATTCACTACGATATTTGGGGGTTGACCTCACTCCCCGATATGGCGAGCTTTACAAAGCTAATTTTCCACGCATATATGCAGAGATTAGGGGTCTTCTAGATAGGTGGCACCCTCTCCCACTCTCTCTCATGGGTCGTATTGCTGCGACTAAAATGACGATCTTGCCCAAGCTTTAGTACTTTTTTGAGACCTTACCGAATAAAGTCCCCGTTAAAGACCTGAGATCCACTGAATCCCACCTCCTTAGATTCATATGGTCGGGAGGGCGGCACAGAATCCCGAGGTCGGTTCTTCTATCTAGTAGGCACCGGGGCGGTCTGGGGGTTCCGGACCTATCTAAATACTACTGGGCAGCCCAGCTACGCTGTGTCACGGCCTTGGCTTCCTTGCACCCTTATTCTGTCTGGATGCAGGTAGAAAGACTCTGGCTAGCTCCTGTACACCCTAACTCCATGCTATGGGCCGGGCCTGACAGGACTCAGCCAGCCAAGGATCTCCTAGGGCCCATGGCTTGTACCAGATGCATCTGGCAGCAGTGCAGTAGTAAATTCCCTCTGGAGTTTACTCATTCAGCCATGACCTCCTTCTTATATCACCCCTCGCTTCCTGCTAGTCTTATCATGTCTACAACGAGACCATGGTTTCAACGGGGGGGCGTTTCGGTTCGCTGATATTGTGGACCCCTTCACTAGGGTCCTCCTGCTGTTTACTACCCTACAGGCCAAATATGATCTCCCCTCCTCCTCCAACTTCTTTTATATCCAGATTAGGCACTTTGCCCAGTCCATCTTTTCGGGGATCACGGTTTCTCTTCCGACCCCCTTTGAGCGGATATGCAGGGAAGGGGTACATGCGAAAGGTTTAATTTCTGAGATTTACTCCATATTGCTGACTCCCTTCCCTGATCGGGTCCAAAGGCATTCCTACATGGTGCGGTGGGAGGAATATCTGGGGAGGGCCTTGCCGGACTCACTGGCACCTTATATGGAGGAGGGCAGCGAAATCATCTATGTCGGTACTTCATCAGGAGAACCAATATAAAATCTTAATGTACTGGTATCACACTCCTGACCTCCTCCATAGAATGAATCCAGTAGTTCCGGGTGATTGTTGGAGATGTGGCATAGGGGTACATTGCCTCACATTTTTTGGGATTGTCCCAAGATAGGCCCTTACTGGACTGCAGTAGGCGCCCTCCTGATCGATGTTTTTGGAATTGAAATCCGACCGGAACCTGTGTCCTTCCTGCTTAATGTGGTCCCCATACAAGTTACATGCACTCAAGCTGTTGCTACTGATAATAACAGCAGCTCGTTGTCTAGTCTTTCCAGGGAGATGGAGGTCCGAACAATGGAGTACAATGGAGTATTCGTTTTATAAGACGCACGGACATTTCCCCCCCCCACTTTTTTTTTGGGGGGGGGGGGGGGGGAGTGCGTCTTATAAAGCAAAAATACAAGATTACACTCCCCGGTAATCACTTTTCCATGAGCCCATGACAGAACCCTTGAGAGAGTCCGCCTCTATCCGGGATAGGAAACAGGAACTTCCGTGGAGAGCTTTTTAAAGAGGGACCCGGCCTCTATCCACCAGTTATTTGCGAGAAACTTGTCCTATAATTTCTACAAAAATCTTTTATTTTGTTCCATTATATATATATATATATATATATATATATATTTTTTTTTGGGAGGGAATAATAGCGGGTGCTGTCATGGGCTCATGGTAAAGTCATTACCTGCGAGTGTAATCTTGTATTTCCCTTATGCCCATGACAGCACCCTTGAGAGATGACTAGAATAGAAACTAGACTTAGGGAGGGATAACAGCCTGTAAGACTTTCCTTCCAAAGGATAACTGATCCTTGCCGTCTAGATCCAGCTTGTAATGATGTAAAAAGGTAGTAGGTGATTTCCAAGTAGCGGCCCTACAGATTTGTTCTAGGGAAGCTTCGGCTCTTTCTACCCAGGAAGTGGAGACGGACCTAGTTGAGTGGGCTCCAAACCCTAAAGGGCAGGGCTGCCCTACTGAGGAGTAGGCCAAGGAAATAGCTGCCACAATCCATCTAGAAAGAGTTCTGGAAGTAACCTTATCGCCTTTATTCTTCCCAGCAAACTGCACAAAGAGTCTAGAAGACTTTCCCCAGGGTCCAGTCAGCTCCAAATATCTTAGAAGGCATCTCCTGACATCTAAACAGTGCAATTTCATTTCTTTCTCATTATTCGGCTTTTGGCATAAGGAGGATAGGACTATGTCTTGTGATGAAGGAGACTGAAAAAAGGAGACTACTTTGGGAAGAAAAGAGGGGTCTGGTTTGAGAATTACTCTGTCATCTAAGATTTTAGTGTAAGAAGGTAAAGTATAAAGGGCAGATATTTCACTTACTCGTCTGGCCGAGGTGATAGCCACCAGAAAAGCAGTTTTAAAGGATAATATCTTTGCTGGTAGGTCTAGCAGAGGTTCAAACAGTGGCTCCATCATACTGGACAAAACTAGGTTGAGGTCCCATGGAGGAGCGGATGTTCTGGGTATTTGTCTAGTACGATTGACTGCTTTAAAAAATCTTCTTATCCAAGTATCATTGGCTAAGGGGGAGTCTAAATACGCAACTAAGGTCTGAAACGTGAACTTTTAGAGTACTGATTCTCAGTTTTTTGTCTAGGCCGCTTTGCAGAAAATCAAGAACCACAGGCATAGGAGGGGGGTCCAAAGGGTCTATTGGGACACCAGAGAATTTTAATAAGTTCTTCCATACTCTTAAGTAAATGGACGAAGTAGTGTCCTTTCTACACGACAGGAGAGTATTGATCACATCTCCAGACAGGCCCTTCTTTTCTGGTATGGCCCTCTCAGATACCAGGCAGCAAGGTAAAGGTTGCTTATTTCCGGATGGTAAACTGGCCCCTGATGCAGCAAGTCCTGCGTGTCTGGCAGAATCCATGGTTCCATTATTGAAAGTTTGCGTAGCCAGGTGAACCATGACCTTCTGGGCCAGAAGGGGGCGATCAGGATTAGTCTCGTCCTATGCCGCCTCAGTTTCTGTAGGACCCTTGGAATAAGCCTTATTGGTGGGAAGGCATATAGAAGGTTGTCTGGCCAGGTTTGGGAGAAGGCGTCTATGCCTGTTGGCGAATCCTCTGGATTTAGAGAAAAGAAATAGAGGACATTTCCAATTTTCTTTGTTTGCAAACATGTCTATCAAGGGTTTGCCCCAGAGACGTATTATCTAATTGAATACTGTCTGATTCAGACACCATTCTCCTTAATATAGGCGATTTTGGCTTAGAAAATCTGCTTTTCCGTTTTCTGCACCTCTTAAGTGCACCGCTTTTATGAAGCTGACTGAAGAGATGATTATAGAGATCTCTTCTGTAAGTGACATGAAGACTTCGGACCTTGTGCCGCCTTGCCTGTTTAAATACGACACTACTGTGGTGTTGTCTGAAAAGGAGATTTTTTGTGAAACTCACCTGTAAAATCTTTTTCTTGTCTTTTCATTTGGGGGACACAGACCATGGGTATAGCTTAGAGGTATTAGTAGGAGGGACACTATGCAAACACAAAAGAGAGCTCCTCCTCCTCGGGCTATACCCCCAGGCTCCACCAGGAGGAACTCAGGCGCTGCAAAAGCAGTAGGAGAAGGAGAAAAGAAAAAACAATGGAAGCCATCGGACCAAAGCCCATGAGGTCCAACCACAAACAGAACTGAATTGAAACCCCTCCTGCAACCGGCAGAATGGGTGGGAGCTGTGTCCCCCAATGGAAAAGACGAGAAAAAGATTTTACAGGTGAGTTTCACAAAAAATCTCCTTTTCTCATACTTTTTTCCATTGGGGGACACAGACCATGGGACGTCCCAAAGCAGTCCATGGGGTGGGAAAAAATATCAGCACCGCCAGGAGGAACGTCCAACGGTCAAACAGGAACCACAGCCTACAAAACCCTGCGGCCAAAGACAGCATCAGCCGAAGCCAGCGAATGCAACCGATAAAACCTCGTAAAAGTATGTAAGGATGACCAGGTGGCCGCCTTACACAGCTGAGAAGCAGAGGCACGATTGCGCCTTGCCCAGGAAGCTCCCACCGCCCTAGTGGAGTGAGCGGTAATCCGAGCCGGGGGAACCCTACCACGAGCGCGATAAGCCGCGGAGATAGCCGAGCGGATCCAACGCGCCACCATGACCTTGGAGGCTGCCAGACCCTTACGAGGTCCCTCAGGAATCACAAAGAGGGAGTCTGAACGGCGGACAGAGGCGGTAGGCGTCAGATACACCTTCAGGGCCCGGACGACATCCAGGGAATGGAGACCGCGTTCCTTGGGGTTTGACGGAGAAGGACAAAAGGAGGGCAGGACAAGATCCTCGTGGAAGGGAGAGACCACCTTGGGCAAAAAGGAGGGAACCGGACGGAGCACCACCTTATCCTGGTGAAAACCCAGAAAAGGCTCCTGGCAGGAAAGTGCGGCCAGCTCCGATACCCGCCTAATGGAAGTTATGGCCACAAGGAAGACCACTTTCCAGGTGAGCAAGGTCAGGGAGACCTCCCTCAGAGGCTCGAAGGGGGCCGGCCTGGAGGGCGCGCAGGACCAAGTTGAGATCCCAAGGAGGTAAAGGAGGGGCGTACGGAGGGACCGAATGCGCCACCCCCTGAAGAAAAGTCTTCACAGGACCCAGGAGAGCAAGGGACCTTTGAAAAAAGACGGCCAGAGCCGAAACTTGACCCTTCAGGGAGCTCAGCGACAGTCCCATCTCGAGTCCGGACTGAAGAAAAGAGAGCACCATCTGGATGGAAAAACGAAAAGGAGGAAAACCCGAGGTCTCACAAAAGGCAAGGAAGGCCTTCCAGGTACGATAGTAAATTCGGGAGGAAGCCGGCTTCCTCGCTCTGACCATAGTTCTAACCACCGAATCAGAGAACCCTCTCCTCTTCAGGATGGCGGTTTCAACAGCCACGCCGTTAAAGGAAGTGACTTTAAATTCCGGTGGAAGAGTGGGCCCTCAGACAGTAGATCTTCTCTGTCGGGAAGAGGCCATGGGGCGTCCACCAGCATCCGAGCCACGTCCGAGAACCATGCGCGGCGAGGCCAATACGGGGCGATGAGAACGGTCGGAATTCCGCGTAGAACCTTCGGCAGCAGAGGAAGTGGAGGGAAGACGTAGAGGAGGCTGAAGTCCTGCCACGGAGACACTAGCGCGTCCACCCCGTATGCCTTCGGATCCCAGGCGCGAGCCAGGAACACCGGGAGCTTGTTGTTGAGCCTGGACGCCATCAAGTCCACATCCGGACGGCCCCACCGGCGGCAGACGTCTTCGAATACATCCGGATGCAGAGACCACTCGCCTGGATCCAACTTGTTGCGGCTTAGAAAGTCCGCTGTCCAGTTGTCTACTCCTGGAATGTATACCGCTGACAACACCGGAACGTGCAACTCCGCCCACAGCAGAATTCTCCTTACCTCCTGCATCACCATTCGGCTGCAGGTCCCGCCTTGATGGTTGATGTAGGCCACATCCGTGGCATTGTCCGACTGAATCCTCACCGGACGGCCGGCAAGGAGGGGAGTCCAATGGGAGAGGGATTGGAAAATCGCTCTCAGCTCCAGGATGTTGATTGGGAGGAGAGATTCCGTCGCCGACCAAACCCCCTGAACCGTGCGGGACAGGAGAACACTGCCCCAACCCCGGAGGCTGGCATCGGTGGTGACGATCGTCCAGGAGAACTGGAGAAAAGATCTTCCCGACGTCAGGCTCATAGGGGACAGCCACCAAGGAAGAGCTGCCCGAACCCGCTGAGACAGGCGGATGCAAGCGTCCAGACCACGAGAGGTCTTGTCCCAGAGGGAAAGGATCTCCTGTTGCAGCGAACGAGTGTGCAACTGGGCATATGGTACGGCCTCGAAAGAGGCTACCATAAGACCCAGGACCCGCATGCACTCCCGGATGGAAAGACACGGGGAGCGCAGCAGGTGTGTCACTGCCCCCTGGATCTAGGAGGACTTGGAGACTGGAAGAAACACCTTGGCGGCCGAGGTATCCAAAACCATCCCCAGGAAGGAGAGCTTCTGGGACGGAAGGAGTGCGGATTTTGGGAAGTTGACCAGAAAGCCGAACTGTTCCAGAGTCTGAGCAGTGATCCGGAAGCGATGGGCCCTTTATCAGGATGTCGTCCAGGTAGGGCAGTAAAGGAATGCCCCTGGTGCGAAGAAGAGCCATGAGCGGCGCTAGGATCTTGGTAAATACCCGAGGGGCGGTCGCAAACCCGAAAGGAAGGGCGACAAACTGATAGTGCCGGCCCCCAATGGCGAAGCGGAGGAATCGTTGGTGAGATTCTGCGATAGGAACATGCAGATAGGCGTCCTGGATGTCTACGGACGCGAGGAACTCCCCTGGAAGAAGAGAAACAATAACGGAGCGGAGGGATTCCATTCGAAAAATCCGCACCCGCAGAAACTTGTTGAGCAGCTTCAGATCCAGGATCGGACGCACCGACCCTTCCTTCTTTGGGACCATGAACAGGTTTGAATAGAAACCTGTGCCCTGTTCCTCTGGGGGAACTGGGATAATAACCCCCCGGTCCAGAAGGGAAGAAACTACCATCAAGAGATCCAAGGCTCGGGCCGGATCCCCTGGAACGCGAGAAGGAAAAAAACGTTCCGGCGGGATGGATGCGAATTCTATCTTGTAACCAGACGTTACAATTTCTAGACCCCAGGTGTCCTGAACATGAGCCCTCCATACCTGCTGATAAAAAAGAGCAGACGACCCCCCCACCACGAGGGGTGGGGGCGTCCCTTCATGCGGAAGACTGCTTAGACGCAGCAGGGCAGGCCGACTGCGCCCTCGGGTGCCAGGAAGGCTGGGGCTTGAAGGAGGGCTTCTTGCGGGAGTCCTGTGACCCCCTTGCGGAGGAAGCAGGCGATGTCCTGCTAGAAGAGAAGCGGCGAAAGGACTGGTACCGGGAACCGGAAGACCTGGTCCGAAAGGGGCGCTTAGACCTAGGCTGGGGAAGATGAGTGCTCTTGCCCCCAGTAGCGGCAGAGATGAACTCATCCAGTTGAGCCCCAAAAAGTCTGGAACCCTCAAAGGGAAGGTTAGCAAGGGAACGCTTGGAAGAAGCGTCAGCGTCCCACACCTTCAACCAAACCTCTCTGCGCTGAATGACCGAGAGGGCTGAAATGCGGGCAAAGAGGGAACCAATGTCCATGGAAGCCTCGCAAAGAAACTCCAGTGTGTCAGCAGACGCATCTTGTTCCGCAAGGTCTTGGTGGTGGCGCTGCAACCACACCGAGAGAGCTCTGGCTACCCATGGCGAGGCAAAGACAGGTCGAAGGGACGTGCCTGCCAGTAAGAAAATGGATTTGGAAAGAGAATCCAGGCGCCTGTCCACAGCATCCTGCAGAGAGGAGCCGTCTAGAACAGGGAGGGCCGTGTTCTTGGCTAATCTGGCCACCGGGGGATCCACCTTAGGGGGAGAAGACCACTTCTCCACACTGTCAGCCGGAAAAGGATAAAGCGTATCCATGCGTTTGGTGGCCGAGAACTTTTGATTAGGACGGCCCCAGGCCCTGGATATGACCGCGGAAAATTCCTCATGGACAGGAAACGCGGCAGCCTCCGGCTTCTTGGGTGGGAAAAGGGCGAACTCCCGACTAGTGGAAGGAGGAGAATCTCCTTGGAGATTAAAGGTGTCACGGACAGCCGCCACTAAATTAGCCACCATGGTGGAGAGCTTAGGCGAGGGGTCCCGCTCCATGACCTCGTCCGAGCCGGACAATACCCCTTGGGACCTGCGCTCCCTAGGGGGGAGTCGTCCGAACGCGCCTCTAGACGAGGGGGGGAAACGGAGTCATCCGAGGAGGGATGCTGCCGCTCACGCTGCCTCTTAGCGGTCAGTCGTCCTGTGCGGGAACCACTGTGAGGAGATGGAGTGGTTGGTGCCACAGGATTGGAAACTGCCATACGTTCCATAAAGGACATGGCTGCCTTGGCGACTAAGGCCAAATCAGCGGCCGCGCTGGACATGGCAGATGCCCAAGCGGGAACCGCAGGCTCCGCAGGGATAGGGGGGGAGCTGGGCTGGGTAAGCGAAGGAGGAGAAGGATGATCCTGTCCAGGGGAAGGGCAGGAGGCACAGACACCAGATACCGAAAGTGGAAGAAGACACCCCTTACAGGACCCAATTGTGGTCCGAGAAGAGGTCTTGGCAAGCTTAAGGGGGGCCCAAGGCTTAGGCATGATGGCAACCAGTAAAAAGCTAAAAGAGTCCTACCACCCAGGCAACAGCACCGACCGGAGAGGAGCAGGGAGCAGCCACGCGAGTGAGGAACTTCTTCAGCAAGCTGCAGCAGACGGCAGAGCGAAGCACAGAGGCTCCGCCCCCACAACGCGTTACACCGCCCCCTCAGAAGCGCGAAGAGAGTGCGCGCGCTTTATGAAAATAAATGTCCCACGGCGCCGAACGCGGGTTAATGAAGGGAGACACGATCCCAGAAAGAAGCAGGAGGCCCGCTGCCGGCGGGCGTTGTTGCAGAGTGGCAGGAGAAAAAGCCGCACCGGCGCCAGACTGAAGTGCCCCATAGAAAAGCCATGACAGCTGAGACTTCCACCCCCAACAGGGAAGGAGTCTCAAAAGGTCCTAGTATAGTGCCTCCAGATACCCCCTCCTGACAGAAAAAGACACCCACTCCCCATTCACCCAGGCGGCCCATAGAAATCATGGTCCCCCAATGCAAGGGGGGGGGGCAGAGGGGATTGCAGCCATACTTATCTGATCCTGCAGTCTTCTCCCTCTGTTCCGTACCAGCAGGGCTCACCTCTTCAGACATCTGACTCACCGGAGTACAGTGCTCTGGATGGAGGGCAGTATCAGGTGACCCAGGAGCTGGTGGGATGCCGGAGCTAACAGGTCGAGCCCGGATCCGCTTGTCTTCTTGGGGGAAAAAAAGGAGGCAGCGTCTAAAGACGGCGGCGGGCACTCCACGGGGGACCAGGAAAGCGCTATGCTGACCTGTGTCTCCATCTAGAAGGAAAATAACAAACCGGAGTAGAATTAACAGAAGTGTCAACCTCCTTCACCGGACACTAAGCAAAGACCGAGTTCCTCCTGGTGGAGCCTGGGGGTATAGCCCGAGGAGGAGGAGCTCTCTTTTGTATTTGCATAGTGCCCCTCCTACTAATACCTCTAAGCTATACCCATGTTCTGTGTCCCCCAATGGAAAAAAGTACGAGAAAAGATTTTTACCACTTTTCCTTTTAACTTGGGGAGAAACGCTACCAGAGCCCGCAGTACCGCTCTTAACTCTCTTGCGTTTTGAGAGTCTCTTTTCTCTTGAGGAGACCATTCTCCCTGAGCGACTTCTACCTGGCAGTAAGCACCCCAACCCATGGGACTGGCGTCTGTTGTATTTGAGATCTGCTCCTGCAAATCCCAGAGGTGACCTTGAGATAGGTTTGATGGATCTAACCACCACTGCAGGGACTGGATGACGTGGGATGGAAGATGCAGTTGGGCCTCCAAGGGACCCCTGCCATTCTTTCAGAACTTGCCATTGGAGTTTCCGAGAATGTAGTAATGTTCATTTGACTGCCGGGATTGTGGACGTCATCCTGCCCAACACTGCCATCCCTTGTTCTGTGTCTTGATGTAATTAAAGATTGTACACCTTCCAGAATTTCGGAGACTTTGCTCTGGGGAAGCAGGCAGCGTTGGTTTATAGAGTCTAGAATTAGGCCTAGGAACACACAGCTTTTTGATGGAGTTAAGTTTAATTTCTCCCAATTTATCCGCCATCCTAGCTTCCCTAATATTTTGATTACTTCTGAGAGGTGGGAAGACAGGATGCTTTCTGATTCTGCCACGACCAATATGTCGTCTAGGTAGGGTATCGCTAGGATATCCTTCTCTCTTATATGAGCCATCACCTCCGCCATTAGCTTGGTGAACAGCCTGGGTGCTTGGGATACCCCAAAAGGAAGCGCTCTGTATTGAAAATGGTGGATCTCTCCGTCCATGAGAATCGCTACCCTCAGGAACCTCTGGGAGTCTGAGTGGATCGGGATGTGAAAACATGCATCCTTTATGTCGAGAGTTGACATCACACATTTGGGAAAAAGCTGTTTTATTGTGGATTGTATCGATTCCATTCGGAACTTATTGTACGTGAGGAACTGGTTTAGCTGTCTTAGGTTTATCATCATCCTGAGGGTTCCATCTGGTTGGGAACCAGAAAAAGGGAGGAATATAACCCTTTCCCCCTTTCTGACTCTGGAACCTCTATTAGGACTTTTTTCGCCAATAGGGAAAACACTTCTTGTTTTAAGGCCTGGTTTCTTATAGAGTTCCCGTCGAGTTTCGTAATTTTTATCCTTTCTTGTGGGGGAAGAGGCAAATTCTAGACGGAATCAGTCTCTTATTACCCCTAGAATCCAAGGGCTTGCGGAAATAGATTCCCAAGCCTGAAGGAAGGGAGACAACCTTCCCCCCACCGGACTGGCACAGTCATTGTTGTGTAGACTTGGAACGGTTACTGGACTGGGAGCTGAAAAGGAGACCTCTCTCTATTTCTGTTATCCCTCCAGTATCTCTGTCTTTTATCTCGGAAATTATTCTTTTTGTTTTTACGAAAAAACTGGCGGTTATTTGTGGGTCTGCTGGAGGGGAACCCTTTTTTGTCATCCGCGGCTTTTTCTAAAAAGGTAGTCAAGGACAGATCCGAAAAAAAAGTCGCCCTGGCACGGTATAGCACATAATTTGTTCTTCGACCCTGTGCCTCCTGACCATCCTTTTAACCAAACCGCTCTTCTGGCGGAGTTAGCTAAAGCCGCAGATCTAGCGCTTAATTTTAAGGCATCTGCGGATGCATCTGAGATAAAGTCCACGGCCTTTAGGATTGTGGGGAAAACCTCTAGCAGCTGTTCCCTTGGGGTTTTGTCTTCTACAGGGAGTGCAGAATTATTAGGCAAGTTGTATTTTTGAGGATTAATTTTATTATTGAACAACAACCATATTCTCAATGAACCCAAAAAACTCATTAATATCAAAGCTGAATATTTTTGGAAGTAGTTTTTAGTTTGTTTTTAGTTTTAGCTATTTTAGGGGGATATCTGTGTGTGCAGGTGACTATTACTGTGCATAATTATTAGGCAACTTAACAAAAAACAAATATATACCCATTTCAATTATTTATTTTTACCAGTGAAACCAATATAACATCTCAACATTCACAAATATACATTTCTGACATTCAAAAACAAAACAAAAACAAATCAGTGACCAATATAGCCACCTTTCTTTGCAAGGACACTCAAAAGCCTGCCATCCATGGATTCTGTCAGTGTTTTGATCTGTTCACCATCAACATTCGTGCAGCAGCAACCACAGCCTCCCAGACACTGTTCAGAGAGGTGTACTGTTTTCCCTCCTTGTAAATCTCACATTTGATGATGGACCACAGGTTCTCAATGGGGTTCAGATCAGGTGAACAAGGAGGCCATGTCATTAGATTTTCTTCTTTTATACCCTTTCTTGCCAGCCACGCTGTGGAGTACTTGGACGCGTGTGATGGAGCATTGTCCTGCATGAAAATCATGTTTTTCTTGAAGGATGCAGACTTCTTCCTGTACCACTGCTTGAAGAAGGTGTCTTCCAGAAACTGGCAGTAGGACTGGGAGTTGAGCTTGACTCCATCCTCAACCCGAAAAGGCTTCACAAGCTCATCTTTGATGATACCAGCCCAAACCAGTACTCCACCTCCACCTTGCTGGCGTCTGAGTCGGACTGGAGCTCTCTGCCCTTTACCAATCCAGCCACGGGCCCATCCATCTGGCCCATCAAGACTCACTCTCATTTCATCAGTCC
This sequence comes from Bufo bufo, assembly GCF_905171765.1. Lineage (NCBI taxonomy): Eukaryota > Metazoa > Chordata > Amphibia > Anura > Bufonidae > Bufo > Bufo bufo. The sequence continues at coordinate 1,115,183 of NC_053399.1, read as the reverse complement.
ATAAAACCTTAGAAAAATCAGTCTTGAGATATTTCTTGGCCCAGTCTTGACGTTCAGCTTGTGTGTCTTGTTCAGTGGTGGTCGTCTTTCAGCCTTTCTTACCTTGGCCATGTCTCTGAGTATTGCACACCTTGTGCTTTTGGGCACTCCAGTGATGTTGCAGCTCTGAAATATGGCCAAACTGGTGGCAAGTGGCATCTTGGCAGCTGCACGCTTGACTTTTCTCAGTTCATGGGCAGTTATTTTGCGCCTTGGTTTTTCCACACGCTTCTTGCGACCCTGTTGACTATTTTGAATGAAACGCTTGATTGTTCGATGATCACGCTTCAGAAGCTTTGCAATTTTAAGAGTGCTGCATCCCTCTGCAAGATATCTCACTATTTTTGACTTTTCTGAGCCTGTCAAGTCCTTCTTTTGACCCATTTTGCCAAAGGAAAGGAAGTTGCCTATTAATTATGCACACCTAATATAGGGTGTTGATGTCATTAGACCACACCCCTTCTCATTACAGAGATGCACATCACCTGCACATGCTTAATTGGTAGTAGGCTTTCGAGCCTATACAGATTGGAGTAAGACAACATGCATAAAGAGGATGATGTGGTCAAAATACTCATTTGCCTAATAATTCTGCACGCAGTGTATATGCGTTTCCAGGTCCTGTAACCATATTTTAAGGGATCTTGCTGTGGAAGTATCGGCAATGTTAGGTTTAAATGCCTGGGTGGAGGCTTCCCAGGCGTTTTTTAAGAAACAATTTTTCCCTTCTGTCCATAGGGTCCTTTAGGCCCCCCAGGTCCTCAAATGGTAACGCTGATCTTTTTTGTTTTTTCCATACTTTTGTATTAGAAACTTTACATTCTCATTTATTGGGAAAACCCTAGATTTCTTGTGACCCAAGTCACAGAATATGATCTGCTGAACTGTCCTCTGCTCTTTGGTCTCGTCCACCTTCATTGTAGCCCTAATGGCTTTAAGTAAGGAGTCTGTGTCCTCATGCGAGAATAGCGGTTTACCCGCTGACTCCTCTTAAGATTATGAATCCGAAGAATCTCGGATCTCCCCCTGTTCTGCTTCATCCTCAGAAGAGTCTGAGAAGCGACTGGTGCGACTCTGTCTGCCTGGGGGGGTAGATGGAAGGAGTTTCTTAAACTCTTTTAAAGAATCCGTTATCTCGGATTTCACCATGCTTTTGATGTTTTGCATGAAGGATGGAGAATCTTCCTCTAGCACAGGGATCAGCAACCTTTGGCACTCCAGCTGTTGGGAAACTACAATTCCCAGCATGCTCCATTCATTTCTGTGAGAGTTCTGAGAAGAGCAGAGCAAGTATTCATGCTGGGAGTTGTAGTTTCACAACAGCTGGAGTGCCGGAGGTTGCCTATCCCTGCTCTAGCATCTTATCAATACATCGCTGGCAGAGCAGCGTAGGCCAGGAAGGGGTTAAATTTTTCCTACAAGTTGCACACTCTTTCCCACGTGTCTTAGCGATAGTCTTCCTGGGGCTCTTTTTTATATTCTGGGGACAAATAACAGAAAAAAAAGACCCTCTTAGTATAAAATAGGTTGGGGATTAACCCCCTTACCCCACCAGGAGTACTGATCTGGACTCATGGTTTTCCTGGTTTTCAGTGCGCTGACCACCCTCTTCTTCCATGGTAAGGTCCAGGGATGGAGGGTTTTCCATATATGTGGTCTGCAGACGTCCTCTGGCTGGCTGGCACCCTTCCACCTGCGCACTGAGCGGAGTTAAATACTCCCGGTTCGGTCTTCACCACCATCCACTCTGCGGCCTGCAGCACTGACTTCCGGGACGCCCTGCGTTCCAAACACCGGAAGTCGCGCACGCGTCACTTCCGATTCTCACTGCGCGCCTGCCCAAAAGGTTCTGCACTGCCTCACCCTCTGTAATCCTACCGGGGATGCTGCATGCCAAGGAGAACAGGTCCCGGACCTCCCGAATACCGCCAGGAGGATCCGGCGTGACAGCGGTACCTCTCGGTACCGCCGGAACTGCCAGCAGATGATGATATGGCGACAGCCAGGACCGGGAAGGGTGTTCGTCCAGACTTGGGGCGGCTCCAAGAGGAGACTTACGCCGCACAAGGTAAACCCTATGGTTAAAATCAAAAAAACTGGCGGGCCCTGCAACCATTTAAAGCTCTCCAGAGAAGCGTCCTATCCATAGGACAGGAAACAGGAACTGGTGGATAGAGGCCGGGTCCCTCCTTAAGAAGCTCCGCACGGAAGTTCCCGTTTCCTGTCCTGGATAGAGACGGGCTCTCTCAAGGGTGCTGTCATGGGCATAAGGGAAAATACAGTATTTAGATCTCTGATTTGGGGCAAACAGTCTCCGAGAATCCGGTTAGAAACCTTACAAAGAGATAAGGATAATTGAGGATTGGCGATTCCTAACCCGTGGCTATACTTTCTGACAGCACAGGCTCAGCAATGCAAGACATGGGGTACACTAAGTAGTCCTGGTCCGGTGGGTGCGCTAATGTCCTATCTGATGGCTGGTAGACCACCAGGATACATTTTGGAGCTTGGTTCAGTTATTCGCCCCCCCCCCCCCCCCCCCCCCAGACAGTATCCCGAGCGTACATCTACTATGTAAAGAATAGCAAAAATTGAGAGACATTACTAAAATTTCGAGTTGCTGTGACCTTACTCCTCTCTGGAGCAATCATAATTTATTAGAAATCAAACAATTGGAAGGTTTTGGTAATTGGGAAAGCAAGGGAGTACATTGGCTGTCGCAACTCTACATTAATGGGACACCCAAAAGCTTTGAACATTTTGGAGGGAGGAATTTGGCCTTCACAACAATCAGCTTTATCAGTATTTGCAGTTACGTCATACACTGGCAGCGCAAGGAAAAGTTACTGACCTTACTATACAAGCATCAATGATAGCAGAGCATATTAGAAAGGGAGGAGAGACTAGGGGAGTAATAGCTGCCTTTTATAAGTTATTGCTCTCCTTTTATTAGGAATGTTTTCCATTGAAGGTCAGGGAGAAGTGGTCTAGGGAAGTCGGTTCCATTACAGATGCACAATGGTCAGAATTGTTATCTAAGGGCCCCATGTTATCACTGTGTGAGACACACAGACTTTCACAGCTATACCTCTTACATAGGGTGTACCGGACACCAGCGTTCCTTCATAGAACTGGTCTACGAGATACCTCTAACTGCCCTAAATGTGATGTGCGAGACACTCATGTAATCCATATGTTCTGGGAATGCTCTGCCTTAGGACTTTTTTTGGCGAGCAGTTTTACATATAATCTTTGATTCTAAAAAATTAGACTTCCAGCTGAACCATTAATGTGTGTACTGGGCTTATTACAAGATGATTCCACAGAGGGTGTTAGTATTGGTATAAGCAGATCACTATATCAGGCTAGGAAGTTGATAGCCAAATACTGGATAAGTGTAAATGTACCCACCAAGGAGGAATTCATTGCTTGCATGAACGAGATAATTTATTTAGAGAGGGGAGTGTATTATAAAAGAGAGGTACTAATATAAATTTGGGTCTATTCGGGGACCGTGGCTTGGCTTGCGACTCCGGGATTACTCTCTAGACGTCTGATAGCTATGTTACCGGGGTATTCTGTCTAGTAATATAAAGACAAACACATTACTGGTTTGTTGGAACGGGAGACGCACTAGAATTGAGAAGTATGTCATAACAAACGGGAAAGGGCAAGAAAAACAAAGTTATTACGGCATGGTACGGTTCAGGGGGGTGGGAGTTTTATGAATGTATGTTCACTCTTATTGTTATATCCAAATTGGATTTCTGTATGTTCATACAGGTGAATTTGTACTAATTTCATATATATACACCAAACAGAATATATGATTAATAAAAAAGATTTGATTTAAAAAAAACAAAAACAAAAAAGCGGTATTGCACAAGTTTTTTCCCCTCACATATTCTACTTTACTTAGGTGGTAAAATTAGACCTATACAATTTGAATATACAAAAAACACAAATTAGGTATACCCGTACATCACAGCGACTGAGGGACTGATGGGTCTGCAGTGAGCACGATCCATAATGCAGCGTGTGCCGGCTGTATCATCCGGGAAATGGCGATCCCACTAAACCTTGTCATTTAACCCCTCCAATGCAGCGATCTGTGAGGTAAGGCTGAGGGATGCGGCTCCCCCTGCCTTCCAATCAGAGCCCCTAAAGTGAAATTGTGGGGTTCCGATCAGTTACCATGGCAGCCTGAACACTGCTAAAGCTTCCCATGGCTGCCATGGTAACCTACCTGCTGCGCTGTGCATGAGGCAGAGCTCAGCAGGGAGCATTAGGTATTGCCTAATCCAAAACTATCTCTGTGTGCTGATCGCTGTAATGAAAAAAAAATATATAATTTACTCTAAAAACACACAATTCACTTTTTTTTGTCATCTGTTTCCACCCCCCCCCCCCAAAAAAAATAAAATAAAAAAATTAGAATAAGGGTTCATGCACACAAACACATTTTGTTTCCATGTCTGTTTTTTTTGTTTTTTTTTCAGCCCTTATGCAGAACGATTCACTTCAATGGGGCCGCAAAAAACGGAAATGACTCTAACATGTTCTATTATTGACTGCATTATGGAAAAGGATAGAACTTTTCTATTAGGGGCCGGACGTTCTGCTCCCCAAAATACGGAATGCACATGGACGTCATCCGTATTTTTTGCGGACCGCAAAATACATACGGTCATGAGCCCTAACCGTGATCAAAGTTGTACATATCACAAAAATGGTGCCAATAAAATCTGTTCCTAAAAAAAGGATGATAATTTAACACAACCAATTCTAGTCGGTCAAACTATAATAAAGTAATGGGCTAAACCCTTGGTCAATAATTAAATCACAGTGAATGGGTAGCTTTATAGAATTTAAAACGTAACATTTAATTATGTACGTAGGTAAAATAATGGGCCCTACTATACTTGACAAATATGAATAGTTGCCACTAGTAACACTTATCTCCTGAAAAAATGGGCGGAGATGAGAAGGGACCAACAAGGGATAGTAAAAAAGTAAGGAGATAGGATGAAGGGTAGCCAGGTACCAAGGCAGAGAGACACAGTGCTGGGTCAATATCCCTAAATCACCCTGTCTCTCTATATACTCCCTCCTATCTGTCACAGTATCCCTATTGCAACCCTTCCTTGAGATGGACTGCCCAGCTTTGCCCGATAGCCAGAAATGGTCCTGAAGGTGGTTACCCTAGCACCAGGGGAGGGGGCGAAAAAGCTGGCAAAGATAAATGTGATGAAACAAGAGCAAGCGAATCCACAACTGGTGTGAAATCACCTACAGTACCAGACACGTTCATACACAAAAGAGATATGTAATCCAAAATAAATAACACATACTGATGGTGGTATAGTCCCGACGCGTTTCCTCAGTGTTACCTGATTCGTCAGGGGACAAGATTATATCTAGAGAGCCCTTCAGCCAGGCTCAATTATCCAACAAAATAGGGTCACAGGGGGCACACTGATAAATCAAACCCACAAGGCTTTTACAGTCTCCCTAGTGGTGGAGAAATGTGCAGCAAATGAGGTATGAAGATGAACAATTGTGTGGCCTCCAATCGGCCAACCGTTATAGAGTTAGAGACCAAATCGCCCTCTATTTTGAAAGGCCTGTGGGGATTCCTGGTAATTAGACCTCTATTCGTGTGGAAAAAGAGATCTCAGGTGCTCAAAGTTTTAATGCACACCAATGTCCAGGTATAAATGTCTAGACCTGGAAGATAAACCAGGAATAACCAGAGGTCAATGGTCTTAACCAAACCGAGTTATATTGTTTGGTAAGACTTCAATCCAAACCTAGTAAACCGGTGATCATATATTCATAAAAGCATCTAAATAGCTGAAAGTATCTGTTCAATATACTTCCATTTAGAGAGGCATACTGTCAGTTAATAGTATCTGTTTAACACACATTGTAACCGATCTCCCACCAGTGATGTCACTAGCGGACGTTTAGAAGTCAGTACAAAATAACTTATCTAATACTGATAGCAGTCTGGTATACAAGCATAAAGAAATGAGCAGCTTATCTGTCCAGTCGTTGATAATGACTGTTCCCAGATAGGGATGGATGGAAGGTATTCCCTGGCGTCCCGCGTGTAGCAGTGGCAGTGAGGCCAAGTTCGCGGGTCGTTTAAAAAGCCGAGAAGCCCCGCCTCCATACAACGCCCCCTCATTGTCAAATCGCGTCATCGTCACGTGGTCCTGCCGCTGTTCCGCCCATAGTCACGTGATACTCTGTTTTCTTATGACGTCTGGCGTGGAGGCGGATTCCTGTTACCAGGCAACCAAGACGACGCTCCGCTTTGATAATAGAGCCGAGGTCAGTACATACCAGGTAGCCTGTCGGAACGCCGCCTTCCCTTGTTAGATTACAGGCGGCTTAAAGTCTCCACTGCACTTGCTTGAGGTGGTTGTTATAGTGAGATGCAGGGATGAAATCAAAGGGCAAGTAAGTTCAACCTCTGCTCCCACCACAATCTAAGATGTTTTCCATTGGTCCGTCAGGTCTGCAGTTCTCCTAATGGAATCTCTGAGTTTATAAGTTAGTTCTTCAAATAACTGTCATTGGCACTTGATTGCTACAACGCAACAATATTACAATATGCCTCTACTAGTCAGATCCCCAAAAGGGGATTTAGTGACATAGTTCGAGATGTCACTCCAACAGAATTTTGTTGTTTTCAAAATGTTCTCACAGTCATGCACTACTTATTAGGGGAAGCTAAGGGGGACAACCGGATAGTATCGCTATTAGGGTACAATATAGCAGCCAAACGACAACTGCTCATTTAGACCTCTAGGGGCTACGGTTTGAAGATGGAATATCCACCAAGTTTCCCTCTGCAATATTTTCCGGTCCCAATCCCCTCCCTCTCTGGGTCTTGCGACCAGTTCAATGCCCATAAACCTCAACTCTGAGGCATCACCCCCATGCATCGTGTTAATATGTTTAGCAATGGGTGTGTCTTTGTCATTTCTAATGTCCCCCAAATGTTCACCTATCCGGCGTCGCAACTCACGGGTGGTTTTCCCAATGTATTCAAGACCGCATATACAGCTAGCCCTGTAGATCACTCCCCTGGTGCGACAATTAATAAAATGTCTGATTTGGTGACACTTGCCGGTGACATTAGCCTGGAACGACCGTCCCTTTTGGATGTGTCCACATGCCACACAACCACTACAGCGAAAACAACCGATTGGACGTTGGAGCCATGTCTCTTTAGAATCACGTGTGTCGCTGTAGTGGCTGTGTACAAGGCGATCCCTAAGACTCAGGCCCCTACGGTAGGTGACCTGTGCTGTTTCCGGGATAGCCCCCTTGATGTCTGGGTCCATGAGGAGAACCTCCCAGTGGTTCCTCAATATCTGTTTAACCTCTGCAGAACAATCATCAAAAGTACCTATAAGGCGTATTAAACCAATATCCGGTGTTTTAGGTTTAGGGTAGAGAAGTTCATCTCTTTTGCTACCACAAGCTCTTTTAAAAGCACTTTTTAGGGCCGCATCTGGATACCCCCTTTCCCGGAAACGACTTCTAAGGTCGTCCGCCTGGGTTTTGAATGTTTCCCAAGTGGAACAGTTCCTCCTAATGCGCAGGTACTGTCCCACTGGTATTCCCCTTTTCAAAGGGAAAGGGTGGTGACTGCTCCAATGTAGGAGTGAATTTGTGGAGGTAGGTTTCCTAAAGATGTCTGTTTGAATCAAGTCATCCCTTCCCCTTGAGATGGAAATATCCAAGAAAGGCAGGGTGTTCGCTTCAAAAACAGAGGTAAACTTCATGTTTATATCATTTACATTAAGAAACTTGACAAAGTCTGAGAATTCTGTTTCTCCCCCTTTCCATACGACAAAGACATCGTCAATGAATCTTGCCCAAGTGACGATACAGGAAATGTGTCTATTGGGGCCATCAAAGACCAGAGTCCTCTCCCACCAGCCCAGGAACAAATTAGCATACGACAGGGCACATGAACTCCCCATCGCGGTGCCCCTGAGCTGGTGGTAGAGGACTCCGTCAAAGAGAAAATAATTCCTTGTAAGGACGAAATTAAGTAGTTGCAGGACGAAAACATTGTGTGGAAAAAACTGTTGGCCCCTAGTATACAGGAACGATTCCACTGCCCTCATCCCGAGGTGATGAGGTATGGACGAGTAGAGGGCCTCAACGTCAATAGAGGCTAGGGATGTCCCCTCCTCCAAGCTGATGCCCTCCAGGCGACCAAGAAGGTCACTCGTATCCCTCAGGTATGAGGGCAGTGTTTTCACAAAAGGAGCCAATATATGATCTAGGTAGATCCCCAAGTTTTGGGTCAAGCTGTTCACGCCCGAAACAATCGGGCATCCCTTAACAGGGAGGCCACCCTTATGCACCTTGGGTAGGCTATAAAAGGTGGCTAATGTGGGATGTTTCTTGTACAAGTATTCGAATTCATCACCAGAAATAAGGTCATTGGTTTTTGCCAATCGTAACATGTCAATTAACTCACTCTGATATTTATCAGTAGGATAACATTTCAGTTTTTCATAAGTGTTCCTATCGACGAGTAAGGCATGGCACATGTTGGTATAGTCATTGGTGTTCATCAAGACGATGTTCCCCCCCTTGTCCGAGGGTTTGAGGATAAGATTTTTCTTTTTCTTCAATTCCAGCAAGGCTTTGTACTCGCTTTTGCTGCAATTGAAGCCACCATGACTAGACATCAGATTAGTTAAATCACGACACACCTGGTTCACAAAAACATCTATGCAGGTTGGGTCCCCCAACGGAGGCATCTTCAAGCTTTTGTTTCTGAGTGAGGTAAACGGGCCTTTGCCCTCCTGGGGAATACTATCACTCAGGCTATATAGAAGGCGAACATCTTGAAGGATGTCGGGTGAGATACCCATCTCCTTGCTCTCTCACCTCGCCACAAGCGCAAAGTGTTTGCGCCATTTAAGCTTTCTGGCAAAGAGATGGATATCTCTAACCCAGTTGAAGAGGCTAAAGCTAGAGGTGGGGACAAAGGACAGGCCCCTGCTAAGTAAACACATCTCTGGGCCCTGCAGTTGTTGGTTAGAGAGGTTGATTATTTGGTTATGTTGCCCACTCCCTTGTTGGTCTGAGGTGGTGATCTTTGAGGCCCTCGGTTGCGTAGGGGGTAGGGTGTGTCTAAAAAATCTGACACGCCCTGATCCTGTCTTCCTCTCTGATTGTTCCTTCCTCCTCTACCCCTGTTATTTTGAGTTTTCTTGTAGCCCCTTCCCCTACCTCTGTGTGTCTGATTACTCTCCCTCTCGTTTTCTGAGACCTCTGTAACCCTAACCCTAAAAAAAGGACACCAATAAAAAGAAACTGGTATTTGTGTATTCCAAACAACCGGGACTGATTGTATTTAAAACAAATTGTTACCAGACCACCCCCCTCAACCCTAACTCTAAACCCCCGCCCAAAAAACAAAAAATGAAAAAAAAAAACAAAAGTAGTAGTTATTTTGACTTTTACTAGTTAAAAAAAACAAAACACAACAACACACGGCCAAACTGATGTGTAGAGCCCCTCACAGGATCAGGGTTTTACTGCCACTTCCCATAGTTGACTTGCCAATATGGAGGAGGAGTCTTATTCTGTGCAGCGGATGATGAGGGCAGGGGCTGCGGCATCTGGAAGACTCGGTGGTGCAGATCTTGGGGGCACCAGCCATAAAGCAGATACTTGTCTCCAACAAAGTTTCTCAAAGAACACAAGTGCTAATCAGTAAAACCAATGAAAAAGGTTTCCAAACGTCTAATTTAGCAAGAGGGAGACTTCATCCTCATAGGAGAGTCTCCCCGCCTCCCCAGGGACTCTCCTCACTCTGCTGTAGAGGTTCGGCTTCTGGACTGTGCTCTGCAGGAGAAGACACCAACATATACTCATCATGGGAGCAGACTATAGATCTGACAACAAGTGCACTAAGCTGGTTAAGACACCTCAGAAATAGAGTGAATTAAAAGTCAGAAGGCACAAAGTTTAACTGAAGGACGACATGGAAAGGCAGAGCTTTTACACAATCCACTTACAGAACACACAGTCACTGACCTGCCCTCTTCAATGGGTGATGCTTTCTAACATGGACATTTCTGCTCCCGCTTTGAGAAAAGTTCTTGCCGCATACTGGACACGGATGTGACTTTACACCTGAAAGACGGCGTCAAGCGTCAGCCATGAACAGCCAGCAACTTGAAAGACACAGCAGCTGCCTCGTTACCTGAATGGACAACCAGATGTTTTCTAAGGCTTGAATATTCGGCAAAGCTGCGGCCACATCCCTCCTCCTCGCACAGAAAGGGTTTCTCTCCTGTCGGAGGCAGAGTCCTCGTAAGTCATGTGCCAACCGTAACAGGACACATAGAAGGACAGGTTAGCGCTCACCAGTATGGATACGCAGATGGTTCTTCAGGTTCCCAGCTGTAGAAAACGGCTTTTCACAGCTGGGCTCAGGGCACAGGAATGGGCGCTCGCCGTTATGAGTGCGCATGTGTACGTTCAACCTCTGGAGAACATAAAAGCTCTTCCCACAACCCTCCGCAGGACATGTGAAGGAGCGCTTATTTCTGGCAAAAAAAAATTGTTTTGTGTTACGGTTCACTTTTCATTATAATTTTTATTTTATTTTTTATATGTGGCAGAAAGAAAAAAAAACAACAACATGAAATACTAATCAGTAATTGACAAGTGAGCCCCCCCCTCCCCCAATACCATGAACTGAAAACCAAGACTATACTATAATTATCAGGGGCATACAGCGCCATTTTGTAGTACTCACATGTGAGTTTTCAGGTGATATCTCAAGTGTGTTGGACGCACAAAGGATCGCTCACAGCCACGGAAGGAGCAGCGAAGGCGTTTCTCGGGGTGTGCGGCTCTGGCTTCACAGGAGCCATTCAGTGTTGAATCAGCTGCAAACAATACACATTGTTTTGGAAAACTGCTCCACTGTCACCTCCAGAGAACTGAAGGGCTCGTGGCGTTCATTCTGCGCCAATCACATGGAAGGTGTAAAATGCCGAGCATGAGGGATGCAGAGATTCAGCTGGCTGGACTTACCATTGCTGATGGACTTTGCGTGTTTTGCTAGCTGAGCCCTGGTGGCGGCAATCAGACTGTCATGAGCCAACTCCTGAACCCGCAGAAACCATGGCGTACTGCTGTCTGTGCATTCACTGGGCAGGAAGTCATTCCCAGAATCCTCAGCTTCATCCTGAACAAAGACCATGTGCTCAGATGGAGAACCTAGTCCTGTGAAAGAAACCGTTCATGTACGTCAGCGGGGTGGCCATGCATCCTCTGTGCCTGAGCGCAGGAGGAGAAGAGCCCCGACTTCACGAGGAACCAGAAGAAGACCTGATGTGGGGGAAGAGAAGGACTGAAGTGTAAATCAGGAAGCAGAATGATGAAAGCTCAGTGTATGAAGTACAGGGCAGAGCAGAGACCGGCAACGCCAAAACGGAGATTCCATCAACACATGGTAAAGTATGGTGCACATAGGTGGGGCCGCCACAGCAGAATCGGCTGAAGTATGTTCAAGACACATAGCCCTGACAATCCATCTGACAATGGTGGACTAGACGCCCCATTTCTTTTCAAGATGTAGATCAAGACAACCCCTTTAACATACCATAGTTTGTTAGGCTAAAAATAAAAAATAAATAAAAAAAGACATGCATCCAGTTCGGCCTGTTATCCTGCAATTTGATACAGAGGAAAGCAAAAACCCCTGTGAGGTGGAAGCCAATTTTCCTCATTTAAGGGGAAAAAAAATACACTCCACAAATACATCCAGGCCCCTCCTGAACCCTTATCGTGAGTTCACCATCATTTTAGAGCAGGTTTTGCAGCCGATTTCCCTTCAGGTTTTCAGCTAAAGCCAGAAATGGAACCAGCAGGAAAGAGAAACCTTCCTTTATACTTCTGATTCCTTTTGAATCCCCTTCTGGCTTTGGCTGAAAAATATGAAGGGAAATCTGCCTCCAAACCTGCCCCAAAAACTGTGACTGTACCCTAGGGGCTATCTAGACATTTCTAAGTGATGGTCCATCTTCAAGATAGGCGATTCCAGCAACAAAGCTACAGAGAACGGTTGATCACAGGGGTGCGGCGGGCCAGACACCCACCAGTCAGCTAGTAATGGCCTATTCTGAGGATAGACCATCACTAAAAACAGCTAGACAACCCATAGGTTGGTCTAACCAAATTCCAGAGACATCCTGATAGTCCTCATTTCGATTGGGACAGAAATTGAGGTGTCGGGGGAGGAAGGAGTTCTCCCTAAAAACCTTGTGGAAGTGCTCCCATTTCCTGTCTGGGCGGAGCTGGTCTCTCGGGCTGCTGTCATGGGAGTAAATGGAAACCAAAGATTTAACCTAGAATAGTTCATGAAAGCATGATGCCAGCTTTGAGAGGATGCACAACATTTCTAATCCAATGGACTCTGACAACTTTCCATCCACAAAAAGAAGTTTTCCCTAGTAGAACGAGTTCTTACAAATCCAGGTTCTTCTACTTCCAGAGACACAAAAAAAATAAAAAAAATCTAATCACCTCCTTATTCTATCTACTTAAGTTAGTGTCTTGTCCATCTTGAGGCATTTTTTTTAGGTTCTTTATGATCATGATTTATGTTTTTAAGCATCAGGAGGGATCCGTGAAATGGAGATTACAATTTTCCACAGTAGATGGCTCCAAACTAGTGAGGAAATCACCTGAATGGACTTTTGGACTGAATGTGGGTAAAAACCTTGAACACCCTGTCCAGGTAGAAGATACAGTACGCTCAGCTGCACAGCCTGAAATTACCATCTGGAAAATAAATCTTACGGGGTTGTATCAGCTCAGACATTGGTGGCAAATTGCTCGGATAAGCCCTCAATGTCCGACAGGTGCAGGTTCCTCCTGAAATAGGGCACACTGCACATGCGCAGCCGCCCTCTATTTATTCCTATAGGCAAGCGCTCAGCTATTTTCGGCAGTCCCACAGAAGTGACTGGAGAGCGGCTGTGCATGTGCGGTGCACCCTCCTTCACTTTGCAGGCTCTGTTCTAGAGATAGGTGCAGGTCCCACTTCTGGGACCCGCACCTGTCAGACACTGAGGGCATATTCTAGTGATATGCCCCCAATGTCTGAGATGATGCAACAAATTGAAGGGACAGAAAATTATCAAAGTCTTCCAGAGATGAAAAGGTGGGGAGCACCAGCCTGTCAGCACGATGATCCAAGTCCCACTTTACTATGGCTCTTACATGAAGTAAGTTCCCCAACACAGGCTCTCTGATACCTAATCCAACCTCCAATAGTGAGACAGGATGGAAACAGGTGGTGGGGGCTCAGGGAAGCCAATACCTTGTCTTAGTTGTTATGAATTACCAGTGCCTAGAGGTAGAATTACTCCATGATTAGGGGATTCGGGAAGATAATTAGAATGTGGAAATTACAGGAAGGGCCACAGAACAGATGAGAAGGAAATCAGCAGTGACCTCCCAGGGAACGTTACCTGATCTGGCCAGGTTGAGGAGGATGAATGAGGAGTTGTCACTGGGCGGCAGGTCTTGCAGCAGTGATGGCGGCTCTGAGGGAGACAGTAGGGCGCCATGGCTCTTATCTCTGGAATCTGTGCTGGGATCTAGCTGGAGGCTATGCAGCAATTCTGTATCAGGAACCTTAGGTGACTCTCCGTCCTCTGTAGGAACATTTAATAGAAAGACCATGAATGTCTCTGAGCACAAAACCCACTCCAAGTCCATAAGTTACAGCACACACAGAACACACAGCCACTGACCTGCCCTCCTCAATGGGTGATGCTTTCTAACATGGACATTTCTGCTCCCACTTTGAGAAAAGTTTTTGCCACATACTGGACACGGATGTGACTTTACACCTGAAAGACGGCGTCAAGCGTCAGCCATGAACAGCCAGCAACTTGAAAGACACAGCAGCTGCCTCGTTACCTGAATGGACAACCAGATGTTTTCTAAGGCTTGAATATTCGGCAAAGCTGCGGCCACATCCCTCCTCCTCGCACAGAAAGGGTTTCTCTCCTGTCGGAGGCAGAGTCCTCGTAAGTCATGTGCCAACCGTAACAGGACACATAGAAGGACAGGTTAGCGCTCACCAGTATGGATACGCAGATGGTTCTTCAGGTTCCCAGCTGTAGAAAACGGCTTTTCACAGCCGGGCTCAGGGCACAGGAATGGGCGCTCGCCGTTATGAGTGCGCATGTGTACGTTTAACCTCTGGAGAACATAAAAGCTCTTTCCACAACCCTCCGCAGGACATGTAAAGGAGCGTTCATTTCTGGCAAAAAAAACAACGAGATTTTGTAAAACTTACCAGTAAAATCTCTTTCTCGCTCTTCATTGGGGGACACAGAAACCGTGGTATAGCTATGTCCTCTAGGAGGCGTTGACACTAGTAAAAGTCGTTAGCTCCTCCCCTGGCAGCCTGGAGAGAGAGCTTCAGTTTGTGAGAAGCAAGTAAACCAACGAAAAAAACGTGGAATAGCAACAATGCCAAGAACCGAACTAGGTTCTAACCAGCAACAGCCACAACTGTGGCCGAACAACATTACTGGGTGGGTGCTGTGTCCCCCAATGAAGAGCGAAAAAGAGATTTTACTGGTAAGTTTTACAAAATCTCGTTTTCTCGCCCATATTCATTGGGGGACACAGGAACCGTGGGACGTCCGAGAGCAGGCCACAGGGAGAGAAAACCACAGACCCATGGAGCAAGCGCCCCTGCAGGCAACTAAGAACTGTCGCCTACAAGACCATGCGGCCCACGCAGCGACCGTCGATGCATAAGTATGCACCTGGTAATTTCTTGCGAACATGTGTAAGGAGGACCGGAGCCACCTTACACAACTGTGCAGCCGAAGCGCAATTCCTCCTAGCCCAAGAAGCGCCCACCGCTTTGGGGGAGATAGCCGTGACACCTAAGGGTGGAACCCCGATCCGAGTGTAGTAAGCTGCAGCACTTGCAGACCAAATCCAACGTGCAATCGCCCTTTGGAGGCCGCCAATCCCCAGCGAGGACCCTCCCGAGAGAAAAAGGGGGTCCGTACGCCGGGAGGGACTAGAAGCTGCTAAAAATGATTAGAGCACTGACAACGTCCACAATGTAACTCCCTTCGGTAAGGGTGCGAAGGAAGGGACTGTGAAGGAAGGACAATTACTTAATTGATATGGAAGTCAGAGACCACCTTCGGGAGAAGAAGGAATGGGCCGGAGACCCGCCTTAGCCGTGGAAGAACCAGGTAGGGGATCTTGCAAGAGAGCCCCCCCCCCCCAGCGTAGACACCCGCCTGAGGGATGGGATAGCCACAAGAAAAAATAACCCCTGGGGCTCCCGGGGAGAGGACTGGAACGCTGAGAGAACTATAGTCAGATCCCAAGGCTGTAAGGACAGTATAGAGGAACCGTATGTGCCGCTCCTTGAAGGAAGATTCCCATGGGCACCAGAGGACGCTGGGAAGCTGCCCCAAGAGAGAAGCGCCAACACCTGACCCATCAATCCCACCAAGAAGAATCAGAGCTTCCATGGCGCATGCTTCCGGAACTCTGGCTCTGGAGAGAAGGTGGGAAGCTTTTGTGTAGATACCGTTAGCACACCCAGATCAATGGAAGAGTCCCTGTAGGAGGAAGAATGTGGAGGGCGCCACAGCCCACCAGTTGGGACCGGATCGTGTCTGGAATGGAAAGCCACCAAATGAATACTCCGTGCAACGCAGGTAAGGGAAGGTAGCAACGTAGGAACTACCAAGGCAAACGGGGTGACTATGAACCATGAGCCAGAGGAGGAAAAGACAGGAGAAGAGTAGGCTAGCCCATACCCTGGTATAAGACCGACGCTATACAGAAGTAGCCAAGGATCAAGTGGCCGTGCAAAAAACTCCGCCTGAGAAGGAAGCCAGGCAAGGGAAGTCACACTGCATTGCTAGCCCCATATCCCAGCAGAGGAGGGAACACCCGTAGAAGCCACCGAATCCGGTGCTAAAGAGTCCACCGCCTAGCGAAGGGCTGTGCAATAAGAACCCAAGCATGTAGTGGAAACGTAATACCGCTACCACAGTGGTAGCCAGCGCTTGCCCCGTCAGCGCAAAACTGAGGGGGAGGCCCGATACTATCCGTAGAAGCCACGTGCCACACTGCCCCAGTTAAGTGGAGCCAACCTTAAAAATTCTACCTGGAATGGCGCTGAACAGGCACAACTGCCAAGCTAGCTCCAGGGTAGGACCCCTACCAGAGGGGGATGACCCACTGCAGCGACCATTAACTCGAACATTAGCGAAAAGCTGCACCTGTGGAGGAAAACAAGCTGTAGGAGCTAAACCAGAGTTGCCAGCATAACCACTTCCCCAGAGAAGGGGGAGTGGTAGAGAATACGGAGTCAGTGAAAAAAAGTCGACTCGCTGGAACGTACTCACCAGATATGTGCAACGGAGTATGCATCTCGTATTGATGCGGACAATATCAGGACCGAGTGGAGCAACGGAGGCCCATGGAGATGGGGGGGGGGTCTGTAGGACACACAAGTGATGCTAGGAACCCCCTGGGAAGACAGAGGATGTTATAATCAGGCACGAAACCAGCACCAAAAGAAGGATGCAATGATGAATAGCCACCGTGTCCACTGGTGGCCCCCATATAGCACTAGGGTAAGAGTTCCGGGCACCTGCGAGTACCGACTGTAGCCACGCCCTCTTGGAAATAAGCGAAGGCACCTAGAGCCGTGGTGCCGCAGAAGATGTTTAGTTATTCCCCGCTAGTGGATCACTAGCGGAAGGGGGAAATGCGACAGAAGCACGGTGATGTGCAACACTCCGCCTATGGAAGGATAGCGCGACAGTCGGAACCGTATTCAATGGTAGTGCAATTAGCTACCTAAGGAAGGTGTAAGCATACGGCAAGTACTGGTCCGTGGTAGGGAGAAAACCCCACCTATGAAGGGGGGTGAATGCCCACTGCGAGAACTAGCGCATATGGCGAGTCCTGTACCCCGTGGAGTGCAATAGTGCACCTAAGTAAGGGGGTAATGCATACAGAACGCAATGTAACCAGTGATCATGTCATCACGCCACCGATGGATCTGCATATGGCAGGTCCCGAACCCAAAGTCATTGTACTTAGTCCGCCTATGGCAGGGGACAATGTATAAGGCAGGTACTGTATCCTGAAGTAGTGCATTTACTCCGCCTAAGGAAGGGGGTAATGCATACGACAGTACTGCTGGCCACCTAGACGCAATCTCTGGAAGATTGCTTCGGACTCATGTCAGGGTCCGAATCAGAGATTCTCCCCCCTTCCTGGACGGACCCGCCCCAGTGAGGGAGGGTGTGTCTGAGCATGATTTAGGGAGGAAGAGTGGGGGAGCGGAAATATTCGAGGAGAAAGATGTCCTGCTGCGGTTCGCTTGCGCGTAGAGCTACCCTTCAGAATCTCGCCCCTGGCAGTTGTGCACTGCGCAGGCGGGGACTTATCAACCAAACCACCCGAGGGTGGAACGGGAACTCCCAAAGGTCTCTCCACCGGATTGCAAAGGTGGTGCATTATCAACCAAAGAAACCCAAGAGGGTGGATGGGAGGTTCCAGCGGACCCCACTGGATTGCGCAGGTGGAGAATTATCAACCAACAACCCAGGAGGGTGGATTGGGAATCCCAGAGGTTCTCCACTTTATGGCGCAGGTGGAGAATTTATCAACCAAACGGCCCCGGAGGAGGGATTGGGATCCTGCAGTGGTCCTTCACTGGACTGCGCAGGTGGAGAATCATCAACCAAACGGCCCCGGAGGACGGTTTGGGATTCTGCAGTGGTCCTTCACCGAGTTTCGCAGGTAGAGAATAATCAACCAAACGGCCCCGGAGGACGGATTGGGATCCCGCAGTGGTCCTTCACTGGACTGCGCAGGTGGAGAATCATCAACCAAACGGCCCCGGAGGATGGATTGGGATCCTGCAGTGCTCCTTCACTGGATTGCGCAGGTGGAGAATAAACCAAACAGCCCCGGAGGGTGGATTGGGAACTATGCGAGGTCCCCCTTAGCCAAGATAGGACACGGGCCCAGTGTGGGACCACACAGACCGGGTGGCCCTGCGGCTGAGGAGGTGGACACGTATGGACGCACATTTCCTTTATTTTAATTAACAATTTATTTATTTTTTAAACTAGGAAGCCGGCCTCAATGACAAGAGGCAGGAAGGGGTTAAATCCTCCACTCATGCACAGTGTACTTAGGGGAAGAGCCCCAGATAACCAGGTGCCAGCCTAATAATGGTGGGTGGCCATGAAGGGTTAAGGCAGTCTCAAGACCGGTGGCTCAGCAGGTGACTGGGGGAGGGGGAGAAGGGCGGGAAGAATTCGCGCCAGAGTGGCCCCCCTCCCAAGGATGAAGGCTGCGGCCCAGCAAGCCGCTGCACGGCTTTTCAGAGAGTGCCTCCCCACACCGAATGCTGCACTGGCCGTGTCACAGACCGGCCGGACTGACTGGGAGCGTTCACCCCGCTGGCCTGGACGTTGATGGCGCGGGTCGGCCGCGACAGCGTCGGCTCCAAGGGGTGTAAATGTGGGAGGTGTCAGGGAGAGGGAGTCTCCTCCGCATGTGTGACCGTATGCCCTGCTGGCCGCTATAGTTTGAGCGGGGCGGCAAAAATCCCGGCCAGAGCACCGAAGCGGTGCCGGCCGAACGCAGGGCGGTTAACCCCTTCAGGAGCGACCCGCCCAGCGTCCGCTCCAGAAGGGGTGGAGAAGGGTAGATGCCGCCTTGTAGGGAGCGGGAGCTCCGCTCCCTACATGTTAATACAGAATATAGTACTAGGGTAATTCGCGCCAGTAATGCATATAGCACACTATTAACCCCCTATGTCCTCCACTCAAATCATCAACCAAACAGCCCGTGACAGAGGGGAATGCTTCAGGGGTGCTGGAATGGCTGCAGGTGCTGGGCTATGCTAAAGCCCTGTCTGTTTGCAGACTATTGCCACCACGAGGGAGGGGGAGACCAACCCAGAGGGTTAAACATACTCACCTAGTCCCGTGTACTCACATCTCTTCTCTTTCCTGCCGCCATCTTCACCACTACTCTGGTCCAGCAGGGTCACCCTTTCAGCTACCGGCACTGTAGTGGCAGGACGCTGGAAAAGGGGGCTTGGATGGGTGACCCCTTGGCTGGCGGAATGCAGGGGAGCGAGTCTGCCCTGGTTCACCTGGTCTTCTGTGGGGGAGGCAGCAGTGCGGGAGACCGGCACTGGCGCAACTCGACCCCGGGAGAACAGGGAGCCGAGGCGACCACTGTTTTCCCATCTGAAAAAGAAGAGGGAAAAAATAAACAAAAATAAAAAATCTTCAGGAGCCAACAGCTTTTACTAGTGTCAACGCCTCCTAGAGGACATAGCTATACCACGGTTGCTGTGTCCCCCAATGAATATGGGCGAGAAAATTGTTTTGTGTTACCGTTCACTTTTAATTATTTTATTTCAATTTTTTTTTGTGGCAAAAAATAAATAAAAAAAGAGATACTAACCAGTAAAAAAAGTGAGCCCCCATACCATGAACTGAAACCCAAGACAATACTACAATTATCAGGGGCCTACAGCGCCATTTTGTAGTACTCACGTTGGGCACTCACATGTGAGTTTTCAGGTGATATCTCAGGTGTGTTGGACGCACAAAGGATCGCTCACAGCCACGGAAGGAGCAGCGAAGGGGTTTCTCGGGGTGTGCGGCTCTGGCTTCACAGGAGCCATTCAGTGTTGAATCAGCTGCAAACAATACACATTGTTTTGGAAAACTGCTCCACTGTCACCTCTAGAGAACTGAAGGGCTCGTGGCGTTCATTCTGCGCCAATCACATGGAAGGTGTAAAATGCCGAGCATGAGGGATGCAGAGATTCAGCTGGCTGGACTTACCATTGCTGATGGACTTTGCGTGTTTTGCTAGCTGAGCCCTGGTGGCGGCAATCAGACTGTCATGAGCCAACTCCTGAACCCGCAGAAACCATGGCGTACTGCTGTCTGTGCATTCACTGGGCAGAAAGTCATTCCCAGAATCCTCAGCTTCATCCTGAACAAAGACCATGTGCTCAGATGGAGAACCTAGTCCTGTGAAAGAAACCGTTCATGTACGTCAGCGGGGTGGCCATGCATCCTCTGTGCCTGAGCGCAGGAGGAGAAGAGCCCCGACTTCACGAGGAACCAGAAGAAGACCTGATGTGGGGGAAGAGAAGGACTGAATTGTAAATCAGGATTTGGGACACAGGAGGATCACAAAGGCCGCTCCCAAAGTTTAACCGAAAAAAATGCAATAAAATCTGAAAGCACCATGGTACAGAGCAGAAGAAGCTGAACAGATTGATGTATATTTTTGGGAAAAGAGTAAGTAAAACTTGTAATTTTTACATTTATATCTGCAGTCCTGTAAAGTGCCATAGGTACATGGTGACTGACAGCTATCAGTACAGGAGGAGGGGTTATCAGTGACAGCTATCAGTACAGGAGAAGGGGTTATCAGTGACAGCTATCAGTACAGGAGGAGGTGTTATCAGTGACAGCTATCAGTACAGGAGGAGGGGTTATCAGTGACAGCTATTAGTACAGGAGGAGGAGTTATCAGTGACAGCTATCAGTACAGGAGGAGGGGTTATCAGTGACAGCTATCAGTACAGGAGGAGGAGTTATCAGTGACAGCTATCAGTACAGGAGGAGGTGTTATCAGTGACAGCTATCAGTACAGGCGGAGGGGTTATCAGTGACTGACAGCTATCAGTACAGGAGGAGGGGTTATCAGTGACAGCTATCAGTACAGGAGGAGGGGTTATCAGTGACTGACAGCTATCAGTACAGGAGGAGGGGTTATCAGTGACTGACAGCTATCAGTACAGGAGGAGGGGTTATCAGTGACAGCTATCAGTACAGGAGGAGGGGTTATCAGTGACAGCTATCAGTACAGGAGGAGGTGTTATCAGTGACTGACAGCTATCAGTACAGGAGGAGGGGTTATCAGTGACTGACAGCTATCAGTACAGGAGGAGGGGTTATCAGTGACAGCTATCAGTACAGGAGGAGGAGTTATCAGTGACAGCTATCAGTACAGGAGGAGGGATTATCAGTGACTGACAGCTATCAGTACAGGAGGAGGGGTTATCAGTGACAGTTATCAGTACAGGAGGAGGTGTTATCAGTGACAGCTATCAGTACAGGAGGAGGAGTTATCAGTGACTGACAGCTATCAGTACAGGAGGAGGAGTTATCAGTGACAGTTATCAGTACAGGAGGAGGTGTTATCAGTGACAGCTATCAGTACAGGAGGAGGAGTTATCAGTGACTGACAGCTATCAGTACAGGAGGAGGTGTTATCAGTGACAGCTATCAGTACAGGCGGAGGGGTTATCAGTGACTGACAGCTATCAGTACAGGAGGAGGTGTTATCAGTGACAGCTATCAGTACAGGAGGAGGGGTTATTAGTGACTGACAGCTATCAGTACAGGAGGAGGAGTTATCAGTGACAGCTATCAGTACAGGAGGAGGGGTTATCAGTGACAGCTATCAGTACAGGAGGAGGTGTTATCAGTGACAGCTATCAGTACAGGAGGAGGAGTTATCAGTGACTGACAGCTATCAGTACAGGAGGAGGAGTTATCAGTGACTGACAGCTATCAGTACAGGAGGAGGAGTTATCAGTGACTGACAGCTATCAGTACAGGAGGAGGAGTTATCAGTGACAGCTATCAGTACAGGAGGAGGTGTTATCAGTGACAGCTATCAGTACAGGAGGAGGGGTTATCAGTGACAGTTATCAGTACAGGAGGAGGTGTTATCAGTGACAGCTATCAGTACAGGAGGAGGTGTTATCAGTGACAGTTATCAGTACAGGAGGAGGTGTTATCAGTGACAGCTATCAGTACAGGAGGAGGTGTTATCAGTGACAGCTATCAGTACAGGAGGAGGAGTTATCAGTGACAGCTATCAGTACAGGAGGAGGGGTTATCAGTGACAGCTATCAGTACAGGAGGAGGAGTTATCAGTGACAGCTATCAGTACAGGAGGAGGTGTTATCAGTGACAGCTATCAGTACAGGAGGAGGGGTTATCAGTGACAACCCCTCCTCCTGTACTGATAGCTGTCACTGATAACCCCTCCTCCTGTACTGATAGCTGTCACTGATAACCCCTCCTCCTGTACTGATAGCTGTCACTGATAACTCCTCCTCCTGTACTGATAACTGTCACTGATAACTCCTCCTCCTGTACTAATAGCTGTCACTGATAACCCCTCCTCCTGTACTGATAGCCGTCACTGATAACCCCTCCTCCTGTACTGATAGCTATCAGTGACAGCTATCAGTACAGGAGGAGGTGTTATCAGTGACAGCTATCCGTACAGGAGGAGGTGTTATCAGTGACAGCTATCAGTACAGGAGGAGGAGTTATCAGTGACTGACAGCTATCAGTACAGGAGGAGGTGTTATCAGTGACAGCTATCAGTACAGGAGGAGGTGTTATCAGTGACAGCTATCAGTACAGGAGGAGGAGTTATCAGTGACAGCTATCAGTACAGGAGGAGGAGTTATCAGTGACAGCTATCAGTACAGGAGGAGGGGTTATCAGTGACAGCTATCAGTACAGGAGGAGGAGTTATCAGTGACAGCTATCAGTACAGAAGGAGGTGTTATCAGTGACAGCTATCAGTACAGGAGGAGGTGTTATCAGTGACAGCTATCAGTACAGGAGGAGGGGTTATCAGTGACAACCCCTCCTCCTGTACTGATAGCTGTCACTGATAACCCCTCCTCCTGTACTGATAGCTGTCACTGATAACCCCTCCTCCTGTACTGATAGCTGTCACTGATAACTCCTCCTCCTGTACTGATAACTGTCACTGATAACCCCTCCTCCTGTACTGATAGCTGTCACTGATAACCCCTCCTCCTGTACTGACAGCTATCAGTACAGGAGGAGGTGTTATCAGTGACAGCTATCAGTACAGGAGGAGGTGTTATCAGTGACAGCTATCAGTACAGGAGGAGGAGTTATCAGTGACTGACAGCTATCAGTACAGGAGGAGGTGTTATTAGTGACAGCTATCAGTACAGGAGGAGGTGTTATCAGTGACAGCTATCAGTACAGGAGGAGGTGTTATCAGTGACAGCTATCAGTACAGGAGGAGGTGTTATCAGTGAGTGACAGCTATCAGTACAGGAGGAGGTGTTATCAGTGAGTGACAGCTATCAGTACAGGAGGAGGTGTTATCAGTGAGTGACAGCTATCAGTACAGGAGGAGGTGTTATCAGTGAGTGACAGCTATCAGTACAGGAGGAGGTGTTATCAGTGACAGCTATCAGTACAGGAGGAGGTGTTATCAGTGACAGCTATCAGTACAGGAGGAGGTGTTATCAGTGAGTGACAGCTATCAGTACAGGAGGAGGTGTTATCAGTGAGTGACAGCTATCAGTACAGGAGGAGGTGTTATCAGTGAGTGACAGCTATCAGTACAGGAGGAGGTGTTATCAGTGAGTGACAGCTATCAGTACAGGAGGAGGTGTTATCAGTGAGTGACAGCTATCAGTACAGGAAGAGGTGTTATCAGTGACAGCTATCAGTACAGGAGGAGGTGTTATCAGTGACAGCTATCAGTACAGGAGGAGGAGTTATCAGTGACAGCTATCAGTACAGGAGGAGGAGTTATCAGTGACTGACAGCTATCAGTACAGGAAGAGGTGTTATCAGTGACAGCTATCAGTACAGGAGGAGGTGTTATCAGTGACAGCTATCAGTACAGGAGGAGGTGTTATCAGTGACTGACAGCTATCAGTACAGGAGGAGGTGTTATCAGTGACAGCTATCAGTACAGGAGGAGGTGTTATCAGTGACTGACAGCTATCAGTACAGGAGGAGGTGTTATCAGTGACAGCTATCAGTACAGGAGGAGGTGTTATCAGTGAGTGACAGCTATCAGTACAGGAGGAGGAGTTATCAGTGACAGCTATCAGTACAGGAGGAGGGGTTATCAGTGACAGCTATCAGTACAGGAGGAGGTGTTATCAGTGAGTGACAGCTATCAGTACAGGAGGAGGTGTTATCAGTGACTGACAGCTATCAGTACAGGAGGAGGAGGAGTTATCAGTGACAGCTATCAGTACAGGAGGAGGTGTTATCAGTGACAGCTATCAGTACAGGAGGAGGTGTTATCAGTGACAGCTATCAGTACAGGAGGAGGTGTTATCAGTGACAGCTATCAGTACAGGAGGAGGTGTCATCAGTGACAGCTATCAGTACAGGAGGAGGGGTTATCAGTGACAGCTATCAGTACAGGAGGAGGTTGTGGCGAAACCAACCTCGCCACTGGGTTTTGGAGAGGACTGGCTGCTGGCCTCTTGCCCCAGGATTATGGGCCATATACTAACTTTTAAACCCCTGAACCTATTCAAGTGAATTTTGGATAGGTTTGTCCCAAAGTTATACTGTTTAAATTGATGTAAGTTATATGTATCCCCAATGTAAACTCACAAAGTTGTAACAATTTATAATAAGTGTAACTAGTGAGCTTGGGAGGAAAATGCTGGGTGTGTTTCTATTGTGCCATTGTCCCATTGTGTGTTTAAATGGTGATGTCTGTTCTGTTGTCCTCACATGTGTATTGGCGATCTCCCTTTGTCCTCAGAGATAATGGGATTGCTCCTCAGGTTGTCTCCGGGACAGAGAGGAGGAGACCATGATGCATTGTGGGGATATGTTGTATTTGTCCTATGTCACAGTCTTCAGTGACTGACAGCTATCAGTACAGGAGGAGGGGTTATCAGTGACAGCTATCAGTACAGGAGGAGGGGTTATCAGTGACAGCTATCAGTACAGGAGGAGGTGTTATCAGTGACAGCTATCAGTACAGGAGGAGGTGTTATCAGTGACAGCTATCAGTACAGGAGGAGGAGTTATCAGTGACAGCTATCAGTACAGGAGGAGGAGTTATCAGTGACAGCTATCAGTACAGAAGGAGGTGTTATCAGTGACAGCTATCAGTACAGGAGGAGGAGTTATCAGTGACTGACAGCTATCAGTACAGGAGGAGGTGTTATCAGTGACAGCTATCAGTTCAGGAGGAGGTGTTATCAGTGACAGCTATCAGTACAGGAGGAGGGGTTATCAGTGACAGCTATCAGTAGAGGAGGAGGAGTTATCAGTGACAGCTATCAGTACAGGAGGAGGAGTTATCAGTGACTGACAGCTATCAGTACAGGAGAAGGTGTTATCAGTGACAGCTATCAGTACAGGAGGAGGTGTTATCAGTGACAGCTATCAGTACAGGAGGAGGGGTTATCAGTGACAGCTATCAGTACAGGAGGAGGAGTTATCAGTGACAGCCATCAGTACAGGAGGAGGAGTTATCAGTGACAGTTATCAGTACAGGAGGAGGTGTTATCAGTGACAGCTATCAGTACAGGAGGAGGGGTTATCAGTGACAGCTATCAGTACAGGAGGAGGTGTTATCAGTGACAGCTATCAGTACAGGAGGAGGGGTTATCAGTGACAACCCCTCCTCCTGTACTGATAGCCGTCACTGATAGCTATCAGTACAGGAGGAGGGGTTATCAGTGACAGCTATCAGTACAGGAGAAGGGGTTATCAGTGACAGCTATCAGTACAGGAGGAGGTGTTATCAGTGAGTGACAGCTATCAGTACAGGAGGAGGTGTTATCAGTGACTGACAGCTATCAGTACAGGAGTAGGTGTTATCAGTGACTGACAGCTATCAGTACAGGAGGAGGAGTTATCAGTGACAGCTATCAGTACAGGAGGAGGTGTTATCAGTGACTGACAGCTATCAGTACAGGAGGAGGTGTTATCAGTGACAGCTATCAGTACAGGAGGAGGTGTTATCAGTGACAGCTATCAGTACAGGAGGAGGTGTTATCAGTGACAGCTATCAGTACAGGAGGAGGGGTTATCAGTGACAGCTATCAGAACAGGAGGAGGGGTTATCAGTGACAGCTATCAGTACAGGAGGAGGTTGTGGCGAAACCAACCTCGCCACTGGGTTTTGGAGAGGACTGGCTGCTGGCCTCTTGCCCCAGGATTATGGGCCATATACTAACTTTTAAACCCCTGAACCTATTCAAGTGAATTTTGGATAGGTTTGTCCCAAAGTTATACTGTTTAAATTGATGTAAGTTATATGTATGGCCAATGTAAACTCACAAAGTTGTAACAATTTATAATAAGTGTAACTAGTCAGCTTGGGAGGAAAATGCTGGGTGTGTTTCTATTGTGCCATTGTCCCATTGTGTGTTTAAATGGTGATGTCTGTTCTGTTGTCCTCACATGTGTATTGGCGATCTCCCTTTGTCCTCAGAGATAATGGGATTGCTCCTCAGGTTGTCTCCGGGACAGAGAGGAGGAGACCATGATGCATTGTGGGGATATGTTGTATTTGTCCTATGTCACAGTCTTCAGTGACTGACAGCTATCAGTACAGGAGGAGGGGTTATCAGTGACAGCTATCAGTACAGGAGGAGGTGTTATCAGTGACTGACAGCTATCAGTACAGGAGGAGGAGTTATCAGTGACAGCTATCAGTACAGGAGGAGGGGTTATCAGTGACAGCTATCAGTACAGGAGGAGGAGTTATCAGTGACTGACAGCTATCAGTACAGGAGGAGGAGTTATCAGTGACTGACAGCTATCAGTACAGGAGGAGGAGTTATCAGTGACTGACAGCTATCAGTACAGGAGGAGTTATCAGTGACTGAGTTATCAGTGACTGACAGCTATCAGTACAGGAGGAGGAGTTATCAGTGACAGCTATCAGTACAGGAGGAGGTGTTATCAGTGACAGCTATCAGTACAGGAGGAGGGGTTATCAGTGACAGCTATCAGTACAGGAGGAGGTGTTATCAGTGACAGCTATCAGTACAGGAGGAGGAGTTATCAGTGACAGCTATCAGTACAGGAGGAGGTGTTATCAGTGACAGCTATCAGTACAGGAGGAGGAGTTATCAGTGACTGACAGCTATCAGTACAGGAGGAGGTGTTATCAGTGACAGCTATCAGTACAGGAGGAGGGGTTATCAGTGACAGCTATCAGTACAGGAGGAGGAGTTATCAGTGACAGCTATCAGTACAGGAGGAGGAGTTATCAGTGACTGACAGCTATCAGTACAGGAGGAGGTGTTATCAGTGACAGCTATCAGTACAGGAGGAGGTGTTATCAGTGACAGCTATCAGTACAGGAGGAGGGGTTATCAGTGACAGCTATCAGTACAGGAGGAGGGGTTATCAGTGACAGCTATCAGTACAGGAGGAGGGGTTATCAGTGACAGCTATCAGTACAGGAGGAGGGGTTATCAGTGACAGCTATCAGTACAGGAGGAGGTGTTATCAGTGACAGCTATCAGTACAGGAGGAGGTGTTATCAGTGACAGCTATCAGTACAGGAGGAGGAGTTATCAGTGACAGCTATCAGTACAGGAGGAGGAGTTATCAGTGACAGCTATCAGTACAGAAGGAGGTGTTATCAGTGACAGCTATCAGTACAGGAGGAGGAGTTATCAGTGACTGACAGCTATCAGTACAGGAGGAGGTGTTATCAGTGACAGCTATCAGTTCAGGAGGAGGTGTTATCAGTGACAGCTATCAGTACAGGAGGAGGGGTTATCAGTGACAGCTATCAGTACAGGAGGAGGAGTTATCAGTGACTGACAGCTATCAGTACAGGAGAAGGTGTTATCAGTGACAGCTATCAGTACAGGAGGAGGTGTTATCAGTGACAGCTATCAGTACAGGAGGAGGGGTTATCAGTGACAGCTATCAGTACAGGAGGAGGAGTTATCAGTGACAGCCATCAGTACAGGAGGAGGAGTTATCAGTGACAGTTATCAGTACAGGAGGAGGGGTTATCAGTGACAGCTATCAGTACAGGAGGAGGTGTTATCAGTGACAGCTATCAGTACAGGAGGAGGGGTTATCAGTGACAACCCCTCCTCCTGTACTGATAGCCGTCACTGATAGCTATCAGTACAGGAGGAGGGGTTATCAGTGACAGCTATCAGTACAGGAGAAGGGGTTATCAGTGACAGCTATCAGTACAGGAGGAGGTGTTATCAGTGAGTGACAGCTATCAGTACAGGAGGAGGTGTTATCAGTGACTGACAGCTATCAGTACAGGAGTAGGTGTTATCAGTGACTGACAGCTATCAGTACAGGAGGAGGAGTTATCAGTGACAGCTATCAGTACAGGAGGAGGTGTTATCAGTGACTGACAGCTATCAGTACAGGAGGAGGTGTTATCAGTGACAGCTATCAGTACAGGAGGAGGTGTTATCAGTGACAGCTATCAGTACAGGAGGAGGTGTTATCAGTGACAGCTATCAGTACAGGAGGAGGGGTTATCAGTGACAGCTATCAGTACAGGAGGAGGGGTTATCAGTGACAGCTATCAGTACAGGAGGAGGTTGTGGCGAAACCAACCTCGCCACTGGGTTTTGGAGAGGACTGGCTGCTGGCCTCTTGCCCCAGGATTATGGGCCATATACTAACTTTTAAACCCCTGAACCTATTCAAGTGAATTTTGGATAGGTTTGTCCCAAAGTTATACTGTTTAAATTGATGTAAGTTATATGTATGGCCAATGTAAACTCACAAAGTTGTAACAATTTATAATAAGTGTAACTAGTCAGCTTGGGAGGAAAATGCTGGGTGTGTTTCTATTGTGCCATTGTCCCATTGTGTGTTTAAATGGTGATGTCTGTTCTGTTGTCCTCACATGTGTATTGGCGATCTCCCTTTGTCCTCAGAGATAATGGGATTGCTCCTCAGGTTGTCTCCGGGACAGAGAGGAGGAGACCATGATGCATTGTGGGGATATGTTGTATTTGTCCTATGTCACAGTCTTCAGTGACTGACAGCTATCAGTACAGGAGGAGGGGTTATCAGTGACAGCTATCAGTACAGGAGGAGGTGTTATCAGTGACTGACAGCTATCAGTACAGGAGGAGGAGTTATCAGTGACAGCTATCAGTACAGGAGGAGGGGTTATCAGTGACAGCTATCAGTACAGGAGGAGGAGTTATCAGTGACTGACAGCTATCAGTACAGGAGGAGGAGTTATCAGTGACTGACAGCTATCAGTACAGGAGGAGGAGTTATCAGTGACTGACAGCTATCAGTACAGGAGGAGGAGTTATCAGTGACTGACAGCTATCAGTACAGGAGGAGGAGTTATCAGTGACTGACAGCTATCAGTACAGGAGGAGGAGTTATCAGTGACAGCTATCAGTACAGGAGGAGGTGTTATCAGTGACAGCTATCAGTACAGGAGGAGGGGTTATCAGTGACAGCTATCAGTACAGGAGGAGGTGTTATCAGTGACAGCTATCAGTACAGGAGGAGGAGTTATCAGTGACAGCTATCAGTACAGGAGGAGGTGTTATCAGTGACAGCTATCAGTACAGGAGGAGGAGTTATCAGTGACTCACAGCTATCAGTACAGGAGGAGGTGTTATCAGTGACAGCTATCAGTACAGGAGGAGGGGTTATCAGTGACAGCTATCAGTACAGGAGGAGGAGTTATCAGTGACAGCTATCAGTACAGGAGGAGGAGTTATCAGTGACTGACAGCTATCAGTACAGGAGGAGGTGTTATCAGTGACAGCTATCAGTACAGGAGGAGGTGTTATCAGTGACAGCTATCAGTACAGGAGGAGGGGTTATCAGTGACAGCTATCAGTACAGGAGGAGGGGTTATCAGTGACAGCTATCAGTACAGGAGGAGGGGTTATCAGTGACAGCTATCAGTACAGGAGGAGGTGTTATCAGTGACAGCTATCAGTACAGGAGGAGGAGTTATCAGTGACAGCTATCAGTACAGGAGGAGGTGTTATCAGTGACAGCTATCAGTACAGGAGGAGGAGTTATCAGTGACTGACAGCTATCAGTACAGGAGGAGGTGTTATCAGTGACAGCTATCAGTACAGGAGGAGGGGTTATCAGTGACAGCTATCAGTACAGGAGGAGGAGTTATCAGTGACAGCTATCAGTACAGGAGGAGGAGTTATCAGTGACTGACAGCTATCAGTACAGGAGGAGGTGTTATCAGTGACAGCTATCAGTACAGGAGGAGGTGTTATCAGTGACAGCTATCAGTACAGGAGGAGGGGTTATCAGTGACAGCTATCAGTACAGGAGGAGGGGTTATCAGTGACAGCTATCAGTACAGGAGGAGGTGTTATTAGTGACAGCTATCAGTACAGGAGGAGGGGTTATCAGTGACAGCTATCAGTACAGGAGGAGGGGTTATCAGTGACAGCTATCAGTACAGGAGGAGGTGTTATCAGTGACAGCTATCAGTACAGGAGGAGGTGTTATCAGTGACAGCTATCAGTACAGGAGGAGGTGTTATCAGTGACAGCTATCGGTACAGGAGGAGGTATTATCAGTGACAGCTATCAGTACAGGAGGAGGTGTTATCAGTGACAGCTATCAGTACAGGAGGAGGGGTTATCAGTGACAGCTATCAGTACAGGAGGAGGTTGTGGCGAAACCAACCTCGCCACTGGGTTTTGGAGAGGACTGGCTGCTGGCCTCTTGCCCCAGGATTATGGGCCATATACTAACTTTTAAACCCCTGAACCTATTCAAGTGAATTTTGGATAGGTTTGTCCCAAAGTTATACTGTTTAAATTGATGTAAGTTATATGTATGGCCAATGTAAACTCACAAAGTTGTAACAATTTATAATAAGTGTAACTAGTCAGCTTGGGAGGAAAATGCTGGGTGTGTTTCTATTGTGCCATTGTCCCATTGTGTGTTTAAATGGTGATGTCTGTTCTGTTGTCCTCACATGTGTATTGGCGATCTCCCTTTGTCCTCAGAGATAATGGGATTGCTCCTCAGGTTGTCTCCGGGACAGAGAGGAGGAGACCATGATGCATTGTGGGGATATGTTGTATTTGTCCTATGTCACAGTCTTCAGTGACTGACAGCTATCAGTACAGGAGGAGGGGTTATCAGTGACAGCTATCAGTACAGGAGGAGGGGTTATCAGTGACAGCTATCAGTACAGGAGGAGGAGTTATCAGTGACAGCTATCAGTACAGGAGGAGGGGTTATCAGTGACAGCTATCAGTACAGGAGGAGGTGTTATCAGTGACAGCTATCAGTACAGGAGGAGGAGTTATCAGTGACTGACAGCTATCAGTACAGGAGGAGGTGTTATCAGTGACAGCTATCAGTACAGGAGGAGGGGTTATCAGTGACAGCTATCAGTACAGGAGGAGGTGTTATCAGTGACTGACAGCTATCAGTACAGGAGGAGGTGTTATCAGTGACAGCTATCAGTACAGGAGGAGGTGTTATCAGTGAGTGACAGCTATCAGTACAGGAGGAGGTGTTATCAGTGAGTGACAGCTATCAGTACAGGAGGAGGTGTTATCAGTGAGTGACAGCTATCAGTACAGGAGGAGGTGTTATCAGTGAGTGACAGCTATCAGTACAGGAGGAGGAGTTATCAGTGACAGCTATCCGTACAGGAGGAGGTGTTATCAGTGAGTGACAGCTATCAGTACAGGAGGAGGAGTTATCAGTGACAGCTATCAGTACAGGAGGAGGAGCTATCAGTGACTGACAGCTATCAGTACAGGAGGAGGAGTTATCAGTGAGTGACAGCTATCAGTACAGGAAGAGGTGTTATCAGTGACAGCTATCAGTACAGGAGGAGGTGTTATCAGTGACAGCTATCAGTACAGGAGGAGGAGTTATCAGTGACAGCTATCAGTACAGGAGGAGGAGTTATCAGTGACTGACAGCTATCAGTACAGGAGGAGGAGTTATCAGTGAGTGACAGCTATCAGTACAGGAGGAGGTGTTATCAGTGACAGCTATCAGTACAGGAGGAGGTGTTATCAGTGACTGACAGCTATCAGTACAGGAGGAGGTGTTATCAGTGACAGCTATCAGTACAGGAGGAGGTGTTATCAGTGACTGACAGCTATCAGTACAGGAGGAGGTGTTATCAGTGACAGCTATCAGTACAGGAGGAGGTGTTATCAGTGAGTGACAGCTATCAGTACAGGAGGAGGAGTTATCAGTGACAGCTATCAGTACAGGAGGAGGGGTTATCAGTGACAGCTATCAGTACAGGAGAAGGGGTTATCAGTGACAGCTATCAGTACAGGAGGAGGTGTTATCAGTGAGTGACAGCTATCAGTACAGGAGTAGGTGTTATCAGTGAGTGACAGCTATCAGTACAGGAGTAGGTGTTATCAGTGAGTGACAGCTATCAGTACAGGAGGAGGAGGAGTTATCAGTGACAGCTATCAGTACAGGAGGAGGTGTTATCAGTGACAGCTATCAGTACAGGAGGAGGTGTTATCAGTGACAGCTATCAGTACAGGAGGAGGTGTTATCAGTGACAGCTATCAGTACAGGAGGAGGTGTTATCAGTGACAGCTATCAGTACAGGAGGAGGGGTTATCAGTGACAGCTATCAGTACAGGAGGAGGTTGTGGCGAAACCAACCTCGCCACTGGGTTTTGGAGAGGACTGGCTGCTGGCCTCTTGCCCCAGGATTATGGGCCATATACTAACTTTTAAACCCCTGAACCTATTCAAGTGAATTTTGGATAGGTTTGTCCCAAAGTTATACTGTTTAAATTGATGTAAGTTATATGTATGGCCAATGTAAACTCACAAAGTTGTAACAATTTATAATAAGTGTAACTAGTCAGCTTGGGAGGAAAATGCTGGGTGTGTTTCTATTGTGCCATTGTCCCATTGTGTGTTTAAATGGTGATGTCTGTTCTGTTGTCCTCACATGTGTATTGGCGATCTCCCTTTGTCCTCAGAGATAATGGGATTGCTCCTCAGGTTGTCTCCGGGACAGAGAGGAGGAGACCATGATGCATTGTGGGGATATGTTGTATTTGTCCTATGTCACAGTCTTCAGTGACTGACAGCTATCAGTACAGGAGGAGGGGTTATCAGTGACAGCTATCAGTACAGGAGGAGGTGTTATCAGTGACTGACAGCTATCAGTACAGGAGGAGGAGTTATCAGTGACAGCTATCAGTACAGGAGGAGGGGTTATCAGTGACAGCTATCAGTACAGGAGGAGGTGTTATCAGTGACAGCTATCAGTACAGGAGGAGGAGTTATCAGTGACTGACAGCTATCAGTACAGGAGGAGGGGTTATCAGTGACTGACAGCTATCAGTACAGGAGGAGGTGTTATCAGTGACAGCTATCAGTACAGGAGGAGGGGTTATCAGTGACAGCTATCAGTACAGGAGGAGGGGTTATCAGTGACTGACAGCTATCAGTACAGGAGGAGGTGTTATCAGTGACAGCTATCAGTACAGGAGGAGGGGTTATCAGTGACAGCTATCAGTACAGGAGGAGGTGTTATCAGTGACAGCTATCAGTACAGGAGGAGGGGTTATCAGTGACAGCTATCAGTACAGGAGGAGGTGTTATCAGTGACTGACAGCTATCAGTACAGGAGGAGGAGTTATCAGTGACAGCTATCAGTACAGGAGGAGGGGTTATCAGTGACTGACAGCTATCAGTACAGGAGGAGGTGTTATCAGTGACAGCTATCAGTACAGGAGGAGGGGTTATCAGTGACAGCTATCAGTACAGGAGGAGGGGTTATCAGTGACAGCTATCAGTACAGGAGGAGGGGTTATCAGTGACAGCTATCAGTACAGGAGGAGGTGTTATCAGTGACAGCTATCAGTACAGGAGGAGGTGTTATCAGTGACAGCTATCAGTACAGGAGGAGGTGTTATCAGTGACAGCTATCAGTACAGGAGGAGGTGTTATCAGTGACAGCTATCAGTACAGGAGGAGGGGTTATCAGTGACAGCTATCAGTACAGGAGGAGGTTGTGGCGAAACCAACCTCGCCACTGGGTTTTGGAGAGGACTGGCTGCTGGCCTCTTGCCCCAGGATTATGGGCCATATACTAACTTTTAAACCCCTGAACCTATTCAAGTGAATTTTGGATAGGTTTGTCCCAAAGTTATACTGTTTAAATTGATGTAAGTTATATGTATGGCCAATGTAAACTCACAAAGTTGTAACAATTTATAATAAGTGTAACTTGTCAGCTTGGGAGGAAAATTCTGGGTGTGTTTCTATTGTGCCATTGTCCCATTGTGTGTTTAAATGGTGATGTCTGTTCTGTTGTCCTCACATGTGTATTGGCGATCTCCCTTTGTCCTCAGAGATAATGGGATTGCTCCTCAGGTTGTCTCCGGGACAGAGAGGAGGAGACCATGATGCATTGTGGGGATATGTTGTATTTGTCCTATGTCACAGTCTTCATTCTGGTCCTCTGGGGGCGTGAACGATTGGTTGCTGTAGTTACATTGTATGTGTTGTAAATTACTGATTGGTTGTATTTCAAACCCCTGTGGGCAGTACTATGTTTGTGGTTTATGAATAAAAGAGGCTGTACGTGAAGTACAGTCAGACCACTGCTTGACCCTCAACACGGAGCCTTGTCTCGTTATTGGGGGGATTCGCTGTATGCTGTTAGAAGACCGATTGCCAGAAGTGTAAGCTGATCCCTGTTCGTCTGCTAGCAGCTATTTGTGAGGTTCCAGTTTGGAGTGCTACTTTGTATCCAGTTCGGGAGTTTGGTGTTCTGCAGTAGCTGGGCCTGTCTCTCAGAAAGGGGCTTATCGCCTAAACGGATTTTAACCCCTTGTCTGCTGAAACGGACCGTTACAGAGGTGTTATCAGTGAGTGACAGCTATCAGTACAGGAGGAGGGGTTATCAGTGACTGACAGCTATCAGTACAGGAGGAGGAGTTATCAGTGACTGACAGCTATCAGTACAGGAGGAGGAGTTATCAGTGACAGCTATCAGTACAGAAGGAGGGGTTATCAGTGACAGCTATCAGTACAGGAGGAGGTGTTATCAGTGACAGCTATCAGTACAGGAGGAGGGGTTATCAGTGACAGCTATCAGTACAGGAGGAGGGGTTATCAGTGACAGCTATCAGTACAGGAGGAGGAGTTATCAGTGAGTGACAGCTATCAGTACAGGAGGAGGGGTTATCAGTGACTGACAGGTATCAGTACAGGAGGAGGGGTTATCAGTGACAGCTATCAGTACAGGAGGAGGGGTTATCAGTGACAGCTATCAGTACAGGAGGAGGGGTTATCAGTGACAGCTATCAGTACAGGAGGAGGAGTTATCAGTGACAGCTATCAGTACAGGAGGAGGGGTTATCAGTGAGTGACAGCTATCAGTACAGGAGGAGGTGTTATCAGTGACAGCTATCAGTACAGGAGGAGGTGTTATCAGTGACAGCTATCCGTACAGGAGGAGGTGTTATCAGTGACAGCTATCAGTACAGGAGGAGGTGCCATCAGTGAGTGACAGCTATCAGTACAGGAGGAGGAGTTATCAGTGACAGCTATCAGTACAGGAGGAGGGGTTATCAGTGACAGCTATCAGTACAGGAGGAGGTGTTATCAGTGACAGCTATCAGTACAGGAGGAGGTGTTATCAGTGACTGACAGCTATCAGTACAGGAGGAGGTGTTATCAGTGACAGCTATCAGTACAGGAGGAGGTGTTATCAGTGAGTGACAGCTATCAGTACAGGAGGAGGAGTTATCAGTGACAGCTATCAGTACAGGAGGAGGGGTTATCAGTGACAGCTATCAGTACAGGAGAAGGGGTTATCAGTGACAGCTATCAGTACAGGAGGAGGTGTTATCAGTGAGTGACAGCTATCAGTACAGGAGGAGGTGTTATCAGTGACAGCTATCAGTACAGGAGGAGGGGTTATCAGTGACAGCTATCAGTACAGGAGGAGGTTGTGGCGAAACCAACCTCGCCACTGGGTTTTGGAGAGGACTGGCTGCTGGCCTCTTGCCCCAGGATTATGGGCCATATACTAACTTTTAAACCCCTGAACCTATTCAAGTGAATTTTGGATAGGTTTGTCCCAAAGTTATACTGTTTAAATTGATGTAAGTTATATGTATGGCCAATGTAAACTCACAAAGTTGTAACAATTTATAATAAGTGTAACTAGTCAGCTTGGGAGGAAAATGCTGGGTGTGTTTCTATTGTGCCATTGTCCCATTGTGTGTTTAAATGGTGATGTCTGTTCTGTTGTCCTCACATGTGTATTGGCGATCTCCCTTTGTCCTCAGAGATAATGGGATTGCTCCTCAGGTTGTCTCCGGGACAGAGAGGAGGAGACCATGATGCATTGTGGGGATATGTTGTATTTGTCCTATGTCACAGTCTTCAGTGACTGACAGCTATCAGTACAGGAGGAGGGGTTATCAGTGACAGCTATCAGTACAGGAGGAGGTGTTATCAGTGACTGACAGCTATCAGTACAGGAGGAGGAGTTATCAGTGACAGCTATCAGTACAGGAGGAGGGGTTATCAGTGACAGCTATCAGTACAGGAGGAGGGGTTATCAGTGACAGCTATCAGTACAGGAGGAGGGGTTATCAGTGACTGACAGCTATCAGTACAGGAGGAGGTGTTATCAGTGACAGCTATCAGTACAGGAGGAGGGGTTATCAGTGACAGCTATCAGTACAGGAGGAGGTGTTATCAGTGACAGCTATCAGTACAGGAGGAGGGGTTATCAGTGACAGCTATCAGTACAGGAGGAGGTGTTATCAGTGACTGACAGCTATCAGTACAGGAGGAGGAGTTATCAGTGACAGCTATCAGTACAGGAGGAGGGGTTATCAGTGACTGACAGCTATCAGTACAGGAGGAGGGGTTATCAGTGACAGCTATCAGTACAGGAGGAGGGGTTATCAGTGACAGCTATCAGTACAGGAGGAGGGGTTATCAGTGACAGCTATCAGTACAGGAGGAGGAGTTATCAGTGACAGCTATCAGTACAGGAGGAGGGGTTATCAGTGACAGCTATCAGTACAGGAGGAGGTGTTATCAGTGACAGCTATCAGTACAGGAGGAGGAGTTATCAGTGACTGACAGCTATCAGTACAGGAGGAGGTGTTATCAGTGACAGCTATCAGTACAGGAGGAGGGGTTATCAGTGACAGCTATCAGTACAGGAGGAGGTGTTATCAGTGACTGACAGCTATCAGTACAGGAGGAGGTGTTATCAGTGACAGCTATCAGTACAGGAGGAGGTGTTATCAGTGAGTGACAGCTATCAGTACAGGAGGAGGTGTTATCAGTGAGTGACAGCTATCAGTACAGGAGGAGGTGTTATCAGTGAGTGACAGCTATCAGTACAGGAGGAGGTGTTATCAGTGAGTGACAGCTATCAGTACAGGAGGAGGAGTTATCAGTGACAGCTATCCGTACAGGAGGAGGTGTTATCAGTGAGTGACAGCTATCAGTACAGGAGGAGGAGTTATCAGTGACAGCTATCAGTACAGGAGGAGGAGCTATCAGTGACTGACAGCTATCAGTACAGGAGGAGGAGTTATCAGTGAGTGACAGCTATCAGTACAGGAAGAGGTGTTATCAGTGACAGCTATCAGTACAGGAGGAGGTGTTATCAGTGACAGCTATCAGTACAGGAGGAGGAGTTATCAGTGACTGACAGCTATCAGTACAGGAGGAGGTGTTATCAGTGACAGCTATCAGTACAGGAGGAGGTGTTATCAGTGACAGCTATCAGTACAGGAGGAGGTGTTATCAGTGACTGACAGCTATCAGTACAGGAGGAGGTGTTATCAGTGACTGACAGCTATCAGTACAGGAGGAGGTGTTATCAGTGACAGCTATCAGTACAGGAGGAGGTGTTATCAGTGACTGACAGCTATCAGTACAGGAGGAGGTGTTATCAGTGACAGCTATCAGTACAGGAGGAGGTGTTATCAGTGAGTGACAGCTATCAGTACAGGAGGAGGAGTTATCAGTGACAGCTATCAGTACAGGAGGAGGGGTTATCAGTGACAGCTATCAGTACAGGAGAAGGGGTTATCAGTGACAGCTATCAGTACAGGAGGAGGTGTTATCAGTGAGTGACAGCTATCAGTACAGGAGTAGGTGTTATCAGTGAGTGACAGCTATCAGTACAGGAGTAGGTGTTATCAGTGAGTGACAGCTATCAGTACAGGAGGAGGAGGAGTTATCAGTGACAGCTATCAGTACAGGAGGAGGTGTTATCAGTGACAGCTATCAGTACAGGAGGAGGTGTTATCAGTGACAGCTATCAGTACAGGAGGAGGTGTTATCAGTGACAGCTATCAGTACAGGAGGAGGTGTTATCAGTGACAGCTATCAGTACAGGAGGAGGTGTTATCAGTGACAGCTATCAGTACAGGAGGAGGGGTTATCAGTGACAGCTATCAGTACAGGAGGAGGTTGTGGCGAAACCAACCTCGCCACTGGGTTTTGGAGAGGACTGGCTGCTGGCCTCTTGCCCCAGGATTATGGGCCATATACTAACTTTTAAACCCCTGAACCTATTCAAGTGAATTTTGGATAGGTTTGTCCCAAAGTTATACTGTTTAAATTGATGTAAGTTATATGTATGGCCAATGTAAACTCACAAAGTTGTAACAATTTATAATAAGTGTAACTAGTCAGCTTGGGAGGAAAATGCTGGGTGTGTTTCTATTGTGCCATTGTCCCATTGTGTGTTTAAATGGTGATGTCTGTTCTGTTGTCCTCACATGTGTATTGGCGATCTCCCTTTGTCCTCAGAGATAATGGGATTGCTCCTCAGGTTGTCTCCGGGACAGAGAGGAGGAGACCATGATGCATTGTGGGGATATGTTGTATTTGTCCTATGTCACAGTCTTCAGTGACTGACAGCTATCAGTACAGGAGGAGGGGTTATCAGTGACAGCTATCAGTACAGGAGGAGGTGTTATCAGTGACTGACAGCTATCAGTACAGGAGGAGGAGTTATCAGTGACAGCTATCAGTACAGGAGGAGGGGTTATCAGTGACAGCTATCAGTACAGGAGGAGGTGTTATCAGTGACAGCTATCAGTACAGGAGGAGGAGTTATCAGTGACTGACAGCTATCAGTACAGGAGGAGGGGTTATCAGTGACTGACAGCTATCAGTACAGGAGGAGGTGTTATCAGTGACAGCTATCAGTACAGGAGGAGGGGTTATCAGTGACAGCTATCAGTACAGGAGGAGGGGTTATCAGTGACTGACAGCTATCAGTACAGGAGGAGGTGTTATCAGTGACAGCTATCAGTACAGGAGGAGGGGTTATCAGTGACAGCTATCAGTACAGGAGGAGGTGTTATCAGTGACAGCTATCAGTACAGGAGGAGGGGTTATCAGTGACAGCTATCAGTACAGGAGGAGGTGTTATCAGTGACTGACAGCTATCAGTACAGGAGGAGGAGTTATCAGTGACAGCTATCAGTACAGGAGGAGGGGTTATCAGTGACTGACAGCTATCAGTACAGGAGGAGGTGTTATCAGTGACAGCTATCAGTACAGGAGGAGGGGTTATCAGTGACAGCTATCAGTACAGGAGGAGGGGTTATCAGTGACAGCTATCAGTACAGGAGGAGGGGTTATCAGTGACAGCTATTAGTACAGGAGGAGGTGTTATCAGTGACAGCTATCAGTACAGGAGGAGGTGTTATCAGTGACAGCTTTCAGTACAGGAGGAGGTGTTATCAGTGACAGCTATCAGTACAGGAGGAGGTGTTATCAGTGACAGCTATCAGTACAGGAGGAGGTGTTATCAGTGACAGCTATCAGTACAGGAGGAGGTGTTATCAGTGACAGCTATCAGTACAGGAGGAGGGGTTATCAGTGACAGCTATCAGTACAGGAGGAGGTTGTGGCGAAACCAACCTCGCCACTGGGTTTTGGAGAGGACTGGCTGCTGGCCTCTTGCCCCAGGATTATGGGCCATATACTAACTTTTAAACCCCTGAACCTATTCAAGTGAATTTTGGATAGGTTTGTCCCAAAGTTATACTGTTTAAATTG
This sequence comes from Bufo bufo, assembly GCF_905171765.1. Taxonomy (NCBI): domain Eukaryota; kingdom Metazoa; phylum Chordata; class Amphibia; order Anura; family Bufonidae; genus Bufo; species Bufo bufo. Next base: position 1,075,200 of record NC_053399.1, on the reverse strand, counting down.
ATGTAAGTTATATGTATGGCCAATGTAAACTCACAAAGTTGTAACAATTTATAATAAGTGTAACTTGTCAGCTTGGGAGGAAAATTCTGGGTGTGTTTCTATTGTGCCATTGTCCCATTGTGTGTTTAAATGGTGATGTCTGTTCTGTTGTCCTCACATGTGTATTGGCGATCTCCCTTTGTCCTCAGAGATAATGGGATTGCTCCTCAGGTTGTCTCCGGGACAGAGAGGAGGAGACCATGATGCATTGTGGGGATATGTTGTATTTGTCCTATGTCACAGTCTTCATTCTGGTCCTCTGGGGGCGTGAACGATTGGTTGCTGTAGTTACATTGTATGTGTTGTAAATTACTGATTGGTTGTATTTCAAACCCCTGTGGGCAGTACTATGTTTGTGGTTTATGAATAAAAGAGGCTGTACGTGAAGTACAGTCAGACCACTGCTTGACCCTCAACACGGAGCCTTGTCTCGTTATTGGGGGGATTCGCTGTATGCTGTTAGAAGACCGATTGCCAGAAGTGTAAGCTGATCCCTGTTCGTCTGCTAGCAGCTATTTGTGAGGTTCCAGTTTGGAGTGCTACTTTGTATCCAGTTCGGGAGTTTGGTGTTCTGCAGTAGCTGGGCCTGTCTCTCAGAAAGGGGCTTATCGCCTAAACGGATTTTAACCCCTTGTCTGCTGAAACGGACCGTTACAGAGGTGTTATCAGTGAGTGACAGCTATCAGTACAGGAGGAGGGGTTATCAGTGACTGACAGCTATCAGTACAGGAGGAGGAGTTATCAGTGACTGACAGCTATCAGTACAGGAGGAGGAGTTATCAGTGACAGCTATCAGTACAGAAGGAGGGGTTATCAGTGACAGCTATCAGTACAGGAGGAGGTGTTATCAGTGACAGCTATCAGTACAGGAGGAGGGGTTATCAGTGACAGCTATCAGTACAGGAGGAGGGGTTATCAGTGACAGCTATCAGTACAGGAGGAGGAGTTATCAGTGAGTGACAGCTATCAGTACAGGAGGAGGGGTTATCAGTGACTGACAGGTATCAGTACAGGAGGAGGGGTTATCAGTGACAGCTATCAGTACAGGAGGAGGGGTTATCAGTGACAGCTATCAGTACAGGAGGAGGGGTTATCAGTGACAGCTATCAGTACAGGAGGAGGAGTTATCAGTGACAGCTATCAGTACAGGAGGAGGGGTTATCAGTGAGTGACAGCTATCAGTACAGGAGGAGGTGTTATCAGTGACAGCTATCAGTACAGGAGGAGGTGTTATCAGTGACAGCTATCAGTACAGGAGGAGGTGTTATCAGTGACAGCTATCCGTACAGGAGGAGGTGTTATCAGTGACAGCTATCAGTACAGGAGGAGGTGCCATCAGTGAGTGACAGCTATCAGTACAGGAGGAGGAGTTATCAGTGACAGCTATCAGTACAGGAGGAGGGGTTATCAGTGACAGCTATCAGTACAGGAGGAGGTGTTATCAGTGACAGCTATCAGTACAGGAGGAGGTGTTATCAGTGACTGACAGCTATCAGTACAGGAGGAGGTGTTATCAGTGACAGCTATCAGTACAGGAGGAGGTGTTATCAGTGAGTGACAGCTATCAGTACAGGAGGAGGAGTTATCAGTGACAGCTATCAGTACAGGAGGAGGGGTTATCAGTGACAGCTATCAGTACAGGAGAAGGGGTTATCAGTGACAGCTATCAGTACAGGAGGAGGTGTTATCAGTGAGTGACAGCTATCAGTACAGGAGGAGGTGTTATCAGTGACTGACAGCTATCAGTACAGGAGTAGGTGTTATCAGTGAGTGACAGCTATCAGTACAGGAGGAGGAGGAGTTATCAGTGACAGCTATCAGTACAGGAGGAGGTGTTATCAGTGACAGCTATCAGTACAGGAGGAGGTGTTATCAGTGACAGCTATCAGTACAGGAGGAGGTGTTATCAGTGACAGCTATCAGTACAGGAGGAGGTGTTATCAGTGACAGCTATCAGTACAGGAGGAGGGGTTATCAGTGACAGCTATCAGTACAGGAGGAGGTTGTGGCGAAACCAACCTCGCCACTGGGTTTTGGAGAGGACTGGCTGCTGGCCTCTTGCCCCAGGATTATGGGCCATATACTAACTTTTAAACCCCTGAACCTATTCAAGTGAATTTTGGATAGGTTTGTCCCAAAGTTATACTGTTTAAATTGATGTAAGTTATATGTATGGCCAATGTAAACTCACAAAGTTGTAACAATTTATAATAAGTGTAACTAGTCAGCTTGGGAGGAAAATGCTGGGTGTGTTTCTATTGTGCCATTGTCCCATTGTGTGTTTAAATGGTGATGTCTGTTCTGTTGTCCTCACATGTGTATTGGCGATCTCCCTTTGTCCTCAGAGATAATGGGATTGCTCCTCAGGTTGTCTCCGGGACAGAGAGGAGGAGACCATGATGCATTGTGGGGATATGTTGTATTTGTCCTATGTCACAGTCTTCAGTGACTGACAGCTATCAGTACAGGAGGAGGGGTTATCAGTGACAGCTATCAGTACAGGAGGAGGTGTTATCAGTGACTGACAGCTATCAGTACAGGAGGAGGAGTTATCAGTGACAGCTATCAGTACAGGAGGAGGTGTTATCAGTGACTGACAGCTATCAGTACAGGAGGAGGAGTTATCAGTGACAGCTATCAGTACAGGAGGAGGGGTTATCAGTGACTGACAGCTATCAGTACAGGAGGAGGTGTTATCAGTGACAGCTATCAGTACAGGAGGAGGGGTTATCAGTGACAGCTATCAGTACAGGAGGAGGGGTTATCAGTGACAGCTATCAGTACAGGAGGAGGGGTTATCAGTGACAGCTATTAGTACAGGAGGAGGTGTTATCAGTGACAGCTATCAGTACAGGAGGAGGTGTTATCAGTGACAGCTTTCAGTACAGGAGGAGGTGTTATCAGTGACAGCTATCAGTACAGGAAGAGGTGTTATCAGTGACAGCTATCAGTACAGGAGGAGGAGTTATCAGTGACAGCTATCAGTACAGGAGGAGGGGTTATCAGTGACTGACAGCTATCAGTACAGGAGGAGGTGTTATCAGTGACAGCTATCAGTACAGGAGGAGGTGTTATCAGTGACAGCTATCAGTACAGGAGGAGGGGTTATCAGTGACAGCTATCAGTACAGGAGGAGGTTGTGGCGAAACCAACCTCGCCACTGGGTTTTGGAGAGGACTGGCTGCTGGCCTCTTGCCCCAGGATTATGGGCCATATACTAACTTTTAAACCCCTGAACCTATTCAAGTGAATTTTGGATAGGTTTGTCCCAAAGTTATACTGTTTAAATTGATGTAAGTTATATGTATGGCCAATGTAAACTCACAAAGTTGTAACAATTTATAATAAGTGTAACTTGTCAGCTTGGGAGGAAAATTCTGGGTGTGTTTCTATTGTGCCATTGTCCCATTGTGTGTTTAAATGGTGATGTCTGTTCTGTTGTCCTCACATGTGTATTGGCGATCTCCCTTTGTCCTCAGAGATAATGGGATTGCTCCTCAGGTTGTCTCCGGGACAGAGAGGAGGAGACCATGATGCATTGTGGGGATATGTTGTATTTGTCCTATGTCACAGTCTTCATTCTGGTCCTCTGGGGGCGTGAACGATTGGTTGCTGTAGTTACATTGTATGTGTTGTAAATTACTGATTGGTTGTATTTCAAACCCCTGTGGGCAGTACTATGTTTGTGGTTTATGAATAAAAGAGGCTGTACGTGAAGTACAGTCAGACCACTGCTTGACCCTCAACACGGAGCCTTGTCTCGTTATTGGGGGGATTCGCTGTATGCTGTTAGAAGACCGATTGCCAGAAGTGTAAGCTGATCCCTGTTCGTCTGCTAGCAGCTATTTGTGAGGTTCCAGTTTGGAGTGCTACTTTGTATCCAGTTCGGGAGTTTGGTGTTCTGCAGTAGCTGGGCCTGTCTCTCAGAAAGGGGCTTATCGCCTAAACGGATTTTAACCCCTTGTCTGCTGAAACGGACCGTTACAGAGGTGTTATCAGTGAGTGACAGCTATCAGTACAGGAGGAGGGGTTATCAGTGACTGACAGCTATCAGTACAGGAGGAGGAGTTATCAGTGACTGACAGCTATCAGTACAGGAGGAGGAGTTATCAGTGACAGCTATCAGTACAGAAGGAGGGGTTATCAGTGACAGCTATCAGTACAGGAGGAGGTGTTATCAGTGACAGCTATCAGTACAGGAGGAGGGGTTATCAGTGACAGCTATCAGTACAGGAGGAGGGGTTATCAGTGACAGCTATCAGTACAGGAGGAGGAGTTATCAGTGAGTGACAGCTATCAGTACAGGAGGAGGGGTTATCAGTGACTGACAGGTATCAGTACAGGAGGAGGGGTTATCAGTGACAGCTATCAGTACAGGAGGAGGGGTTATCAGTGACAGCTATCAGTACAGGAGGAGGGGTTATCAGTGACAGCTATCAGTACAGGAGGAGGAGTTATCAGTGACAGCTATCAGTACAGGAGGAGGGGTTATCAGTGAGTGACAGCTATCAGTACAGGAGGAGGTGTTATCAGTGACAGCTATCAGTACAGGAGGAGGTGTTATCAGTGACAGCTATCAGTACAGGAGGAGGTGTTATCAGTGACAGCTATCCGTACAGGAGGAGGTGTTATCAGTGACAGCTATCAGTACAGGAGGAGGTGCCATCAGTGAGTGACAGCTATCAGTACAGGAGGAGGAGTTATCAGTGACAGCTATCAGTACAGGAGGAGGGGTTATCAGTGACAGCTATCAGTACAGGAGGAGGGGTTATCAGTGACAGCTATCAGTACAGGAGGAGGGGTTATCAGTGACAGCTATCAGTACAGGAGGAGGAGTTATCAGTGACAGCTATCAGTACAGGAGGAGGGGTTATCAGTGACAGCTATCAGTACAGGAGGAGGTGTTATCAGTGACAGCTATCAGTACAGGAGGAGGTGTTATCAGTGACAGCTATCAGTACAGGAGGAGGGGTTATCAGTGAGTGACAGCTATCAGTACAGGAGGAGGAGCTATCAGTGACTGACAGCTATCGGTACAGGAGGAGGTGTTATCAGTGACAGCTATCAGTACAGGAGGAGGTGTTATCAGTGACTGACAGCTATCAGTACAGGAGGAGGAGTTATCAGTGACAGCTATCAGTACAGGAGAAGGAGTTATCAGTGACAGCTATCAGTACAGGAGGAGGGGTTATCAGTGAGTGACAGGTATCAGTACAGGAGGAGGAGTTATCAGTGACAGCTATCAGTACAGGAGGAGGGGTTATCAGTGAGTGACAGCTATCAGTACAGGAGGAGGAGTTATCAGTGACAGCTATCAGTACAGGAGGAGGAGTTATCAGTGACAGCTATCAGTACAGGAGGAGGAGTTATCAGTGACAGCTATCAGTACAGGAGGAGGGGTTATCAGTGACTGACAGCTCTCTCTCTGCACAATGCTGTCAATCACGGATAACACCCTCCACCCTCCTGTAACGATGTTGTTAACCGAAGGTAGAAAAAGCAGAGATATAAATATATATTACAGGTTTTACTGAATGGTCTCCCACAGAAATATATATCAATATGCTCGGCTTCTCCTGCTCTATAACATGGTCCTGTCAGACGGCATTGCATTTTTTGGTGAAAGGTCCTCTTTACATTCGCTAATATGGGGTTTGTTTTATGGGGTTAGGGTTAACCTAAATAGGTTCCAGGATTGGAGTTCTCTCTCCTTCCGGATGGCTGCTGACTCCCACTGGTAATGTACAGTATCAGGGCTCATACACACGACCGTGTTTTATTGTGCACATCCAGTGCGCCTTTTCTGTGGGTCAGATGCAGACAAGACGTGGACAGCACAAGGACAAGGGTAGGACTTCTACAAATGGCAGGATGGTCACGGTTGGTATCTGTTTTGCAGATTAACAATGTGCGGACTACAAAAACAGCGTTGGTCATGTGCATGAGCCCTTAGGTTGTCAGACTCTTCATGAAGGCTGCCCTCCATTCTTCTGCTGGTAGCATCCATCTTTGTTCTCTGCAGAAGACTGACAGGAGACTTTCTTTGCAGCTACGTTTGGCAAGCCCTAACCCCTCAGGACCCCTTTATAAGTGACTCCTGTTATGGTGGACCCTGCCCATGTATTTATTCTGATTGGCGAGGTGAACCTGGAGCTAGCCAGCTGCCGGGGCCCTACAAAAAGTCTTCACATATCCCCAGGTGCAAGGAGGCCTAAGGCCTGTGTTACACCAACAGATATCTGACAGATTTTCTGACCAATCATTGCTTAGATGGCCCATTACTCACAGAACTATTGCTCTGATTGGACAGATATTGGTCAGATAATCTGTTGTGTGATGCAGCCCTTGTTTGTCATATTGCCTTCTGGGAAATCTTCGGGCCGTATTCCAGGGGATGGAAATGGGCTTTCCAGGTTTCTTTAGGAGGCCATCACTGCTTTTCTGGGTGTCCTGGAGATGATTTATTACCTTGGATAATAAGCAGTGACCTCCCAGGGAACCTTACCTGATCTGGCCAGGTTGAGGAGGATGAATGAGGAGTTGTCACTGGGCGGCAGGTCTTGCAGCAGTGATGACGGCTCTGAGGGAGACAGTAGGGCGCCATGGCTCTTATCTCTGGAATCTGTGCTGGGATCTAGCTGGAGGCTATGCAGCAATTCTGTATCAGGAACCTTAGATGACTCTCCGTCCTCTGTAGGAGCATCTAATAGAAAGACCATGAATGTCTCTGCGCACAAAACCCACTCCAAGTCCATAGGTTACAGCACACACTGTACGGCCATACGCCACGGCCTTAGAGGACTAGTTACTAGAGATTTACTGAGCTAAATGCTCCAGATTTCTGGCACAATTTGCGCCACCCCGGGGGTCATTTACAAAGGGTGTACATTACTTTCTGGTGCGAGATGGCATCTCCATAGCAGCCAGATGCCTTTACTATTGTTGCCCTCTGCGGACTGGTACATGTCGCGTCTACTTCAGCCGCTCACAGACGGTTAGGGCTGCGTCTCACTCCAGCGGCTTTTTAGTCTTTGGTAAATGTGCTCCAAATGGGTTCTAGACAGTTTTGCCTCTCTTGACAAATAGGTGAAGTTCTGGCAGAGATGGACCAAAATCCTGGTGCAACAGTGTATATGGGATCTCCCCACCCCAAGCTAAAGTAAAGGTGGGGGCACACTCACTCGCCCGCCCCACCAGTAAAAGGTGGGGGCGCACGCACTCACTCACCCCACCAGTAAAAGGTGGGGGCGCACGCACTCACTCACCCGCCCCACCAGTAAAGGTGGGGGCGCACTCACTCACTCTTACCTCGCACCAGTAACGGGGCGCAGTCTGAGGTTTCCGGCAGGAGAGAGAGACAAGTCAGGTCCTTGCTTTCATCCCCCACAAGCCCATGTCCCAGCGGGATGGAGGCATTCTGGACAAACTGCACCAACAGCTGGAGGACAAAAGGCAGGACACAGTCACCCCAAAGAACTGTGACCCCCACTGCAGCCTGCACAACACCCCCTGCTGGAGGACACCGTCACCCCAAAGAACTGTGACCCCCACTGCAGCCTGCACAACACCCCCTACTGGAGGACACCGTCACCCCAAAGAACTGTGACCCCCACTGCAGCCTGCACAACACCCCCTGCTGGAGGACACCGTCTCCCCACAGAACTGTGACCCCCACTGCAGCCTGCACAACACCCCCTGCTGGAGGACACCGTCACCCCAAAGAACTGTGACCCCCACTGCAGCCTGCACAACACCCCCTGCTGGAGGACACCGTCTCCCCACAGAACTGTGACCCCCACTGCAGCCTGCACAACACCCCCTGCTGGAGGACACCGTCTCCCCACAGAACTGTGACCCCCACTGCAGCCTGCACAACACCCCCTGCTGGAGGACACCGTCACCCCAAAGAACTGTGACCCCCACTGCAGCCTGCACAACACCCCCTGCTGGAGGACACCGTCTCCCCACAGAACTGTGACCCCCACTGCAGCCTGCACAACACCCCCTGCTGGAGGACACCGTCACCCCAAAGAACTGTGACCCCCACTGCAGCCTGCACAACACCCCCTGCTGGAGGACACCGTCTCCCCACAGAACTGTGACCCCCACTGCAGCCTGCACAACACCCCCTGCTGGAGGACACCGTCACCCCAAAGAACTGTGACCCCCACTGCAGCCTGCACAACACCCCCTGCTGGAGGACACCGTCACCCCAAAGAACTGTGACCCCCACTGCAGCCTGCACAACACCCCCTGCTGGAGGACACCGTCACCCCAAAGAACTGTGACCCCCACTGCAGCCTGCACAACACCCCCTGCTGGAGGACACCGTCACCCCAAAGAACTGTGACCCCCACTGCAGCCTGCACAACACCCCCTGCTGGAGGGAAGGCACTTACCTCTGGTTTAGACTGCAGCTCATCTGATAACATTAGAGCAGCTTCAGTCAGAGACACCTGAAAGACAGAACATTATCATATGTGATACAGCCTGCTGAGCTGTATATCTCCTCCTATCCCGTGCGGTACAGTCTGCGGTATCTCCTCCTATCCCGTGCGGTACAGTCTGCGCTATCTCCTCCTATCCCGTGCGGTACAGTCTGCGGTATCTCCTCCTATCCCGTGCGGTACAGTCTGCTGTATCTCCTCCTATCCCGTGCGGTACAGTCTGCGGTATCTCCTCCTATCCCGTGCGGTACAGTCTGCGGTATCTCCTCCTATCCCGTGCGGTACAGTCTGCGGTATCTCCTCCTATCCCGTGCGGTACAGTCTGCGGTATCTCCTCCTATCCCGTGCGGTACAGTCTGCGGTATCTCCTCCTATCCCGTGCGGTACAGTCTGCGGTATCTCCTCCTATCCCGTGCGGTACAGTCTGCGGTATCTCCTCCTATCCCGTGCGGTACAGTCTGCGGTATCTCCTCCTATCCCGTGCGGTACAGTCTGCGGTATCTCCTCCTATCCCGTGCGGTACAGTCTGCGGTATCTCCTCCTATCCCGTGCGGTACAGTCTGCGGTATCTCCTCCTATCCCGTGCGGTACAGTCTGCGGTATCTCCTCCTATCCCGTGCGGTACAGTCTGCGGTATCTCCTCCTATCCCGTGCGGTACAGTCTGCGGTATCTCCTATCCCGTGCGGTACAGTCTGCGGTATCTCCTCCTATCCCGTGCGGTACAGTCTGCGGTATCTCCTCCTATCCCGTGCGGTACAGTCTGCCGTATCGCCTCCTATCCCGTGCGGTACAGTCTGCGGTATCTCCTCCTATCCCGTGCGGTACAGTCTGCGGTATCTCCTCCTATCCCGTGCGGTACAGTCTGCCGTATCTCCTCCTATCCCGTGCGGTACAGTCTGCGGTATCTCCTCCTATCCCGTGCGGTACAGTCTGCTGTATCTCCTCCTACCCCCTGCGGTACAGTCTGCGGTATCTCCTCCTATCCCGTGCGGTACAGTCTGCCGTATCTCCTCCTATCCCGTGCGGTACAGTCTGCCGTATCTCCTCCTATCCCGTGCGGTACAGTCTGCCGTATCTCCTCCTATCCCGTGCGGTACAGTCTGCGGTATCTCCCCCTATCCCGTGCGGTACAGTCTGCCGTATCTCCTCCTATCCCGTGCGGTACAGTCTGCCGTATCTCCCCCTATCCCGTGCGGTACAGTCTGCGGTATCTCCTCCTATCCCGTGCGGTACAGTCTGCCGTATCTCCTCCTATCCCGTGCGGTACAGTCTGCGGTATCTCCTCCTATCCCGTGCGGTACAGTCTGCGGTATCTCCTCCTATCCCGTGCGGTACAGTCTGAGGTATCTCCTCCTATCCCGTGCGGTACAGTCTGCGGTATCTCCTCCTATCCCGTGCGGTACAGTCTGCCGTATCTCCTCCTATCCCGTGCGGTACAGTCTGCGGTATCTCCTCCTATCCCGTGCGGTACAGTCTGCCGTATCTCCTCCTATCCCGTGCGGTACAGTCTGCGGTATCTCCTCCTATCCCGTGCGGTACAGTCTGCGGTATCTCCTCCTATCCCGTGCGGTACAGTCTGCGGTATCTCCTCCTATCCCGTGCGGTACAGTCTGCGGTATCTCCTCCTATCCCGTGCGGTACAGTCTGCGGTATCTCCTCCTATCCCGTGCGGTACAGTCTGCCGTATCTCCTCCTATCCCGTGCGGTACAGTCTGCGGTATCTCCTCCTATCCCGTGCGGTACAGTCTGCTGTATCTCCTCCTACCCCGTGCGGTACAGTCTGCGGTATCTCCTCCTATCCCGTGCGGTACAGTCTGCTGTATCTCCTCCTACCCCGTGCGGTACAGTCTGCTGTATCTCCTCCTATCCCGTGCGGTACAGTCTGCCGTATCTCCTCCTATCCCGTGCGGTACAGTCTGCGGTATCTCCTCCTATCCCGTGCGGTACAGTCTGATGTCACGTGATCGCGTTTCCGCACTCTTGCCGGTGGTCCCCGCTCCCGGTTCTTCACTTACCAGACGTATACAGGATGAGAGGGCAGTGACCTCGGCAGGAAGGGAAGCTTCTATACCCCATGCGCAGTTGTGACGTCAGTGAGTCACATGACATTCAAAGCTCGCTGCGTCCAACCCTGAACACTGACCCGGTTGTTATTATAATTAGGGATGAGCGAATCGACTTTGGATGAAACATTTGAAGTCGATTCGCTCATCCCTCGTTATTATATAACGTTTATCACCACAGCGCACGGGATGTAGATATTACCCGACTACTGTTCTGCGGCTGCGTCAAACCCACTTGACTCCAGACCTGGTGACGTCACAGGGTCTCTACGGTGCACGGAGTTCACGCACAACTCCGCTCGCCGAAGATGAGGTTGTTCCCTTGTCTGCTGGTGGCCCATGGCAGGGTGGCCCGGCGGATGGGGCTGGGGCCCCGCTCCAGACTGGACATGCTGCGGAACCTCCTGACGGCGCTGGTCAGACATGAGCGTATCGAGACCACGTGGGCGCGGGCGGACGAGCTGCGTTTCTATGCCGACAAGGTCAGACTTCCGAGTCACGGGGAGGTCACCGTACGGCCAGCAAATCCTAACATACAGCCCCTCCCCCGAGGTACATGCAGCCCCCTCCTCCAATGCAGCCCCTCCTCCTAACCCTAATATATACACAGCCCCTCACTGACCCCCCCCCCCCCCAATTATATACACAGCCCCTCACTGACCCCCCCCCCCCCAATTATATACACAGCCCCTCACTGACCCCCCCCCCAATTATATACACAGCCCCTCACTGACCCCCCCCCCAATTATATACACAGCCCCTCACTGACCCCCCCCCCAATTATATACACAGCCCCTCCCTGACCCCCCCCCCAATTATATACACAGCCCCTCACTGACCCCCCCCCCAATTATATACACAGCCCCTTACTGACCCCCCCCCCCCAATTATATACACAGCCCCTCACTGACCCCCCCCCAATTATATACACAGCCCCTCACTGACCCCCCCCCAATTATATACACAGCCCCTCATTGACCCCCCCCAATTATATACACAGCCCCTCACTGACCCCCCCCCCCCCGAATTATATACACAGCCCCTCACTGACCCCCCCCAATTATATACACAGCCCCTCACTGACCCCCCCCCAATTATATACACAGCCCCTCATTGACCCCCCCCCCAATTATATACACAGCCCCTCACTGACCCCCCCCCCAATTATATACACAGCCCCTCACTGACCCCCCCCCCCAATTATATACACAGCCCCTCACTGACCCCCCCCCCCCCAATTATATACACAGCCCCTCACTGACCCCCCCCCCAATTATATACACAGCCCCTCACTGACCCCCCCCCCCAATTATATACACAGCCCCTCACTGACCCCCCCCCCAATTATATACACAGCCCCTCACTGACCCCCCCCCCCAATTATATACACAGCCCCTCACTGACCCCCCCCCAATTATATACACAGCCCCTCACTGACCCCCCCCCCCCCCAATTATATACACAGCCCCTCACTGACCCCCCCCCCTCAATTATATGCACAGCCCCTCACTGACCCCCCCCCCCCAATTATATACACAGCCCCTCACTGACCCCCCCCAATTAGATACACAGCCCCTCACTGACCCCCCCCCCCAATTATATACACAGCCCCTCATTGACCCCCCCCCCAATTATATACACAGCCCCTCACTGACCCCCCCCCCCAATTATATACACAGCCCCTCACTGACCCCCCCCCCCCCCCAATTATATACACAGCCCCTCACTGACCCCCCCCAATTATATACACAGCCCCTCACTGACCCCCCCCCCCCCAATTATATACACAGCCCCTCACTGACCCCCCCCAATTATATACACAGCCCCTCACTGACCCCCCCCCAATTATATACACAGCCCCTCACTGACCCCCCCCCCAATTATATACACAGCCCCTCACTGACCCCCCCAATTATATACACAGCCCCTCACTGACCCCCCCCCAATTATATACACAGCCCCTCACTGACCCCCCCCAATTATATACACAGCCCCTCGCTGACCCCCCCCCCCCCAATTATATACACAGCCCCTCACTGACCCCCCCCCCAATTATATACACAGCCCCTCACTGACCCCCCCCAATTATATACACAGCCCCTCACTGACCCCCCCCCCGCAATTATATACACAGCCCCTCACTGACCCCCCCAATATATATACAGCCCCTCACTGACACCCACCCCCCATTATATACACAGCCCCTCACTACCCCCCCATTATATACACAGCCCCTCACTGACCCCCCCATTATATACACAGCCCCTCACTGACCCCCCCATTGTATACACAGCCCCTCACTGACCCCCCATTGTATACACAGCCCCCCCATTATATACACAGCCCCCCCATTATATACACAGCCCCTCACTGACCCCCCATTATATACACAGCCCCTCACTGACACCCCCCATTATATACACAGCCTCTCACTACCCCCCCCATTATATACACAGGCCCTCACTGACCCCCCCAATATATGCACAGCCCCTCACTGACACCCCCCATTATATACACAGCCCCTCACTGATCCCCCCATTATATACACAGCCCCTCACTACCCCCCATTATATACACAGCCCCTCACTACCCCCCCAATATATACACAGCCCCTCACTGACCCCCCCCCAATATATACACAGCCCCTCACTGATCCCCCCAATATATACACAGCCCCTCACTGACACCCCCCATTATATACACAGCCCCTCACTGACCCCCCCCCAATATATACACAGCCCCTCACTGACCCCCCCCCCCAATATATACACAGCCCCTCACTGATCCCCCCCAATATATACACAGCCCCTCACTGACACCCCCAATATATACACAGCCCCTCACTGACACCCCCCATTATATACACAGCCCCTCACTACCCCCCATTATATACACAGCCCCTCACTACCCCCCCAATATATACACAGCCCCTCACTGACCCCCCCCCCAATATATACACAGCCCCTCACTGACACCCCCAATATATACACAGCTGCTCACTGACCCCCCCATTATATACACAGCCCCTCACTGACACCCCCAATATATACACAGCTCCTCACTGACACCCCCCATTATATACACAGCCCCTCACTGACCCCCCATTATATACACAGCCCCTCACTGACACCCCCAATATATACACAGCTCGTCACTGACACCCCCCATTATATACACAGCCCCTCACTGACCCCCCCAATATACACAGCCCCTCACTGACCCCCCCCAATATATACACAGGCACTCACTGACCCCCCCCCCCCTATTATATACACAGCCCCTCACTGACCCCCCCATTATATACACAGCCCCTCACTATCTCCCCCCCATTATATACACCGCCCCTTACTGATCCCCCCAATATATACACAGCCCCTCACTGATCCCCCCAATATATACACAGCCCCTCACTGATCCCCCCCATTATATACACAGCCCCTCACTGATCCCCCCATTATATACACAGCCCCTCACTGACCCCCCCCCCAATATATACACAGCCCCTCACTGATCCCCCCCAATATATACACAGCCCCTCACTGACACCCCCCATTATATACACAGCCCCTCACTGACCCCCCCTAATATATGCAGAGCCCCTCACTGACCCCCTACATTATATACACAGCCCCTCACTACCCCCCCCAATATATGCAGAGCCCCTCACTGACCCCCTACATTATATACACAGCCCCTCACTACCCCCCATTATATACACAGCCCCTCACTACCCCCCATTATATACACAGCCCCTCACTACCCCCCATTATATACACAGCCCCTCACTGACCCCCCAATATATACACAGCCCCTCACTGATCCCCCCAATATATACACAGCCCCTCACTGACACCCTCATTATATACACAGCCCCTCACTGACCCCCCATTATATACACAGCCCCTCACTGACCCCCCATTATATACACAGCCCCTCACTGATCCTCCCAATATATACACAGCCCCTCACTGACCCCCCCCCCCCAATATACACAGCCCCTCACTGACCCTCCCCCCCAATTATATACACAGCCCCTCACTGACCCCCCCCCAATATACACAGCCCCTCACTGACCCCCCCCCCCAATATATACACAGCCCCTCACTGACCCTCCCCCCCAATATATACACAGCCCCTCACTGACACCCCCATTATATGCACAGCCCCTCACTGACACCCCCATTATATACACAGCCCCTCACTGACCCCCCCAATATACACAGCCCCTCACTGACCCTCCCCCCCAATATATACACAGCCCCTCACTGACCCCCCCCCAATATACACAGCCCCTCACTACCCCCCATTATATACACAGCCCCTCACTGACCCCCCATTATATACACAGCCCCTCACTGACCCCCCCAATATATACACAGCCCCTCACTGATCCCCCCAATATATACACAGCCCCTCACTGACACCCCCATTATATACACAGCCCCTCACTGACACCCCCATTATATACACAGCCCCTCACTGACACCCCCATTATATACACAGCCCCTCACTGACACCCCCATTATATACACAGCCCCTCACTGACCCCCCATTATATACACAGCCCCTCACTGACCCCCCCCCCAATATACACAGCCCCTCACTGACCCTCCCCCCCAATATACACACAGCCCCTCACTGACACCCCTATTATATACACAGCCCCTCACTGACACCCCCATTATATACACAGCCCCTCACTGACCCTCCCCCCCAATATATACACAGCCCCTCACTGACCCCCCCAATATACACAGCCCCTCACTGACCCCCCCCAATATATACACAGCCCCTCACTGACCCCACCCAATATATACACAGCCCCTCACTGACCCCCCCCAATATATACACAGCCCCTCACTGACCCCCCCATTATATACACAGCCCCTCACTGACACCCCCCATTATATACACAGCCCCTCACTGACACCCCCCATTATATACACAGCCCCTCACTGACCCCCCCTCCAATATACACAGCCCCTCACTGACCCCACCCAATATATACACAGTCCCTCACTGACCCCCCCCATTATATACACAGCCCCTCACTGACCCCCCCCCAATATATACACAGCCCCTCACTGACCCCCCCCCAATATACACAGCCCCTCACTGACACCCCCCATTATATACACAGCCCCTCACTACCCCCCCATTATATACACCGCCCCTTACTGACCCCCCATTATATACACAGCCCCTCACTGATCCCCCCAATATATACACAGCCCCTCACTGATCCCCCCCCAATATATACACAGCCCCTCACTGACACCCCCCATTATATACACAGCCCCTCACTGATCCCCCCATTATATACACAGCCCCTCACTACCCCCCCCATTATATACACAGCCCCTCGTTGACACCCCCCCCATTATATACACAGCCCCTCATTGACACCCCCCCAATATGTACACAGCCCCTCACTAACCCCCCCCCCCCCCCCAATTATATACACAGCCCCTCACTGACCCCCCAAATATATACACAGCCCCTCACTGACCCCCCAAATATATACACAGCCCCTCACTGACACCCCCCTCCCCATTATATACACAGCCCCTCACTGACACCCCCCTCCCCATTATATACACAGCCCCTCACTGACCCCCATTATATATACACAGCCCCTCACTGACCCCCCCATTATATATACAGCCCCTCACTGACCCCCCATTATATACACAGACCCTCACTGACCCCCCATTATATACACAGACCCTCACCAACCCCCCCATTATATACACAGCCCCTCACTGACACCCCCCCCATTATATACACAGCCCCTCACTGACACCCCCCCATTATATACACAGACCCCCCCCCCCCCATTATATACACAGACCCCCCCCCATTATATACACAGCCCCTCACTGACCCCTCCAATATATACACAGCCCCTCACTGACCCCCCCAATATATACACAGCCCCTCACTAACCCCCCCAATATATACACAGCCCCTCACTGACCCCCCCCCATTATATATACAGCCCCTCACTGACCCCCCATTATATACACAGAGCCTCACTGACCCCCCATTATATTCACAGCCCCTCACTGACCCCCCATTATATTCACAGCCCCTCACTGACACCCCCCCTATTATATACACAGCCCCTCACTGACACCCCATTATATACACAGAGCCTCACTGACCCCCACATTATATACACAGACCCTCACTGACACCCCTCCTTATTATATACACAGCCCCTCACTGACCCCCCCCATTATATACACAGCCCCTCACTGACCCCCCCCAATATACACAGCCCCTCACTGACCCCCCCCAATATACACAGCCCCTCACTGACCCCCCCCCCCAATATATACACAGCCCCTCACTGCCCCCCCCCAATATACACAGCCCCTCACTGACACCCCCCATTATATACACAGCCCCCCCCCCATTATATACACAGCCCCTCACTGACCCCTCCAATATATACACAGCCCCTCACCCCCCCCCCCCCCAATATATACACAGCCCCTCACTGACCCCCCCCATTATATACACAGCCCCACACTGACCCCTCCAATATATACACAGACCCCCACTATCCCCCCCCCCCCCAATATATACACAGCCCCTCACTGACACCCCCCCCCCTCCCCTCTTACACTGCTTATTACATTATTTGCTGTCTTTGTCTTTCAGATTATTGATTACGGAAAATGTGGAGATCGAGATGAGAAAGCAATGAAGATGGCCGACTTTTGGCTAACGGTGATTATATGTGCACTGGGGTCCAACTGCTATCATCCCGCTAGATTATAGCAGTTATATTCTTGTACATAGGAGCAGTATTATAGTAGTTATATTCTTGTATATAGGAGCAGTATTATAGCAGTTATATTCTTGTACATAGGAGCAGTATTATAGCAGTTAAATTATTGTACATAGGAGCAGTATTATAGTAGTTATATTCTTGTACATAGGAGGCAGTATTATAGTAGTTATATTCTTGTACATAGGAGCAGTATTATAGTAGTTATATTCTTGTACATAGGAGCAGTATTATAGTAGTTATATACTTGTACATAGGAGCAGTATTATAGTAGTTATATTCTTGTACATAGGAGCAGTATTATGGTAGTTATATTCTTGTACATAGGAGGCAGTATTATAGTAGTTATATTCTTATACATAGGAGCAGTATTATATTACTTATAGTCTTATACATAGGAACAGTATTATAGTAGTTATATTCTTGTACATAGGAGCAGTATTATAGTAGTTATATTCTTGTACATAGGAGCAGTATTATAGTAGTTATATTCCTGTACATAGGAGGCAGTATTATAGTAGTTATATTCTTGTACATAAGAGCAGTATTATAGTAGTTATATTCCTGTACATAGGAGGCAGTATTATAGTAGTTATAGTCTTGTACATAGGAGGCAGTATTATAGTAGTTATATTCTTATACATAGGAACAGTATTATAGTAGTTATATTCTTGTACATAGGAGCAGTATTATAGCAGTTAAATTCTTGTACATAGGAGCAGTTTTTTAGTAGTTATATTCTTGTACATAGGAGCAGTATTATAGTAGTTATATTCTTGTACATAGGAGCAGTATTATAGTAGTTATATTCTTGTACATAGGAGCAGTATTATAGTAGTTATATACTTGTACATAGGATGCAGTATTATAGTAGTTATATTCTTGTACATAGGAGCAGTATTATAGCAGTTATATTCTTGTACATAGGAGGCAGTATTATAGTAGTTATATTCTTGTACATAGGAGCAGTATTATAGTAGTTATATTCTTGTACATAGGAGGCAGTATTATAGTAGTTATATTCTTATACATATGAGCAGTATTATAGTAGTTATATTCTTGTACATAGGAGGCAGTATTATAGTAGTTATATTCTTGTACATAGGAGCAGTATTATAGTAGTTATATTCTTGTACATAGGAGCAGTATTATGGTAGTTATATTCTTGTACATAGGAGGCAGTATTATAGTAGTTATATTCTTATACATAGGAGCAGTATTATATTACTTATAGTCTTATACATAGGAGCAGTATTATAGTAGTTATATTCTTGTACATAGGAGCAGTATTATAGTAGTTATATTCCTGTACAAAGGAGCAGTATTATAGTAGTTATATTCCTGTACATAGGAGGCAGTATTATAGTAGTTATATTCTTGTACATAAGAGCAGTATTATAGTAGTTATATTCTTGTACATAGGAGCAGTATTATAGCAGTTATATTCCTGTACATAGGAGGCAGTATTATAGTAGTTATAGTCTTGTACATAGGAGGCAGTATTATAGTAGTTATATTCTTGTACATAGGAGCAGTATTATAGTAGTTATATTCTTGTACATAGGAGACAGTATTATAGTAGTTATATTCTTGTACATAGGAGCAGTATTATAGTAGTTATATTCCTGTACATAGGAGCAGTATTATAGTAGTTATATTCTTGTACATAGGAGCAGTATTATAGTAGTTATATTCTTGTACATAGGAGCAGTATTATAGTAGTTATATTCTTGTACATAGGAGCAGTATTATAGTAGTTATATTCTTGTACATAGGAGCAGTATTATAGTAGTTATATTCTTGTACATAGGAGCAGTATTATAGTAGTTATATTCTTGCACATAGGAGCAGTATTATAGTAGTTATATTCTTGTACATAGGAGGCAGTATTATAGTAGTTATATTCTTGTACATAGGAGCAGTATTATAGTAGTTATATTCTTGTACATAGGAGCTGTATTATAGCAGTTATATTCCTGTACATAGGAGGCAGTATTATAGTAGTTATATTCTTGTACATAGGAGCAGTATTATAGTAGTTATATTCTTGTACATAGGAGCAGTATTATAGTAGTTATATTCTTGTACATAGGAGTAGTATTATAGTACTTATATTCTTGTACATAGGAGCAGTATTATAGTAGTTATATTCCTGTACATAGGAGGCAGTATTATAGTAGTTATATTCTTGTACATAGGAGCAGTATTATAGTAGTTATATTCTTGTACATAGGAGGCAGTATTATAGTAGTTATATTCTTGTACATAGGAGCAGTATTATAGTAGTTATATTCTTGTACATAGGAGGCAGTATTATAGTAGTTATATACTTGTACATAGGAGCAGTATTATAGTAGTTATATTCTTGTACATAGGAGGCAGTATTATAGTAGTTATATTCTTGTACATAGGAGCAGTATTATAGTAGTTATATTCTTGTACATAGGAGCAGTATTATAGTACTTATATTCTTGTACATAGGAGCAGTATTATAGTAGTTATATTCTTGTACATAGGAGGCAGTATTATAGTAGTTATATTCTTGTACATAGGAGCAGTATTATAGTAGTTATCTTCTTGTACATAGGAGCAGTATTATAGTAGTTATATTCTTGCACATAGGAGCAGTATTATAGTAGTTATATTCTTGCACATAGGAGCAGTATTATAGTAGTTATATTCTTGTACATAGGAGGCAGTATTATAGTAGTTATATTCTTGTACATAAGAGCAGTATTATAGTAGTTATATTCTTGTACATAGGAGCAGTATTATAGTAGTTATATTCTTGTACATAGGAGCAGTATTATAGTAGTTATATTCTTGTACATAGGAGGCAGTATTATAGTAGTTATATTCTTGTACATAGGAGCAGTATTATAGTAGTTATATTCTTGTACATAGGAGGCAGTATTATAGTAGTTATATTCCTGTACATAGGAGGCAGTATTATAGTAGTTATATTCTTGTACATAGGAGCAGTATTATAGTAGTTATATTCTTGTACATAGGAGCAGTATTATAGTAGTTATATTCTTGTACATAGGAGTAGTATTATAGTACTTATATTCTTGTACATAGGAGCAGTATTATAGTAGTTATATTCTTGTACATAGGAGGCAGTATTATAGTAGTTATATTCTTGTACATAGGAGCAGTATTATAGTAGTTATATTCTTGTACATAGGAGGCAGTATTATAGTAGTTATATACTTGTACATAGGAGCAGTATTATAGTAGTTATATTCTTGTACATAGGAGGCAGTATTATAGTAGTTATATACTTGTACATAGGAGCAGTATTATAGTAGTTATATTCTTGTACATAGGAGGCAGTATTATAGTAGTTATATTCTTGTACATAGGAGGCAGTATTATAGTAGTTATATTCTTGTACATAGGAGCAGTATTATAGTACTTATATTCTTGTACATAGGAGCAGTATTATAGTAGTTATATTCTTGTACATAGGAGGCAGTATTATAGTAGTTATATTCTTGTACATAGGAGCAGTATTATAGTAGTTATATTCTTGTACATAGGAGCAGTATTATAGTAGTTACAGGGCTCCAGATGGCGACCAAAATGGTCGCCAATGCGACTTAGAATTGCAAAATGGCGACAAGACTTAGTCTTGTCGCCATTTGCGCCTAGAGCCTCCGCTGCTCTGCCGCTTTAAGAAGAACGGGATTTCATACAGCAGGCAGGTGGCAAACCAATAACAGAGCTCCGCACAGTATAGAGCTCTGTTATTAGAGAGGAGGCTGCTGATTGGTCAGTATCAGTGTGCTGCTGTACCATTGGATGCTCCTCTCACACCCCCATTCTCCCGCGCTGAACACAGCAGCAGCTTCAGAGTCATGAAGACAGGGAGCCGCTCCATAGAACAGAGGTTAGCTTGAGAAGCGGATACTTAACAATCCACAGACTGTCACAGTCACCCCTGTGCTGCCGCTGATAAAGGCTAATCCTTATCGTCTTTACAACCCTGATAACACTCAGTGCTCCGTGTGAGCTCCCTGCCTGGGCTCACAAACATTCTTAATAAGGGAATAAAAGGGTTAATAGGAGCCGCTGGTCAAGACACTAAAAAGCCAGTGAACCATATCTCTTTCAATAGTCCTTGCTTAGTAGGAGGAGAGGTTATCTCCTCCTCCTAAGACTTTTGAAAGAGATATGGTTCACTGGCTTTTTAGTGTCTTGACCAGCACGGGGCTCCTATTAACCCTTTACATACTTAACATTAGCAAGTGGTGAGATGACTGATGATCACCTCACCACTTGCTAATGGCTGCTGCTGCCCAGTATTCCCCCCGCCTACCTACCTACCTAACTTTCTCTGCACATCTCCTATTTTATGCTAAAGTGGGGGGGAACCTTTTCTGGTGTGAGCCTGATAAGTGTGATTGTGACCAGTTCCATCAGTTGGCACACGTGCAGCGGTATGAGGGAGCACTCTGCCATTTGTACAGCCTACAATGCAGAGATGCCACCACGCTGGGGAGGCTCAGGTGTGGCTGGCAGTGAAGGTGTTAAGGCTGCCGGTCGTTAAAGTAACGTTAGGCTGATATAAGGGGCAGCCGCGCAGCCCACCTGCTCCTTGCAGGACTCTGATCATGCACCCTCCCTATCCGCCCTTCCCAAACTATGGGCCCACTTACCGGCTACAGCCCCCCTACTACAAACCCAAGGGGCCCTACTGGAAGCCTCCCTACCAGGGGGCCGATGAAGTCTGCCCTTCTCTTTAACTGCCTGGATAACTACCGGATATGGGCTCAGCTGTAGGCCTTGCTCAGCCAGCTGGGGCTGAGCCGCTCTTACACCAAAGTAGTAGGGGTTCAGGTGAACCCCAGAGTGGACGCGTCTGTTCAGTGTTCACTGGGGCCCCGTACGCTGAAGAGCCGCAAGGGATGGGCCCTACTGTGCCATGCCACACCTGGGCAGCATGCCGGACTGCGTAACGTCACCCCAGTCTGCTTTCCCCGCACTGTAGCCAGACAAGTCTTTTATTTTTTATTATAATTATATGTATTTTACATTTGGCGACTAAAAAATTCATTTGGCTCCTAAATTTTTCAGATTAGGAGCCAATGGCTCCTTGAGATTTTTTTTTGTCTGGAGCCCTGAGTTATATACTTGTACATAGGAGCAGTATTATAGTAGTTATATTCTTGTACATAGGAGGCAGTATTATAGTAGTTATATTCTTGTATATAGGAGCAGTATTATAGTAGTTATATTCTTGTACATAGGAGCAGTATTATAGCAGTTATATTCTTGTACATAGGAGCAGTATTATAGTAGTTATATTCTTGTACATAGGAGGCAGTATTATAGTAGTTATATTCTTGTACATAGGAGCAGTATTATAGTAGTTATATTCTTGTACATAGGAGCAGTATTATAGTAGTTATATTCTTGTACATAGGAGGCAGTATTATAGTAGTTATATTCCGGTACATAGGAGCAGTATTATAGTAGTTATATTCCTGTACATAGGAGCTGTATTATAGTAGTTATATTCTTGTACATAGGAACCGTATTATTGTCTTGCAGAGGGGAAGCAGTATTTTTGTTGTTAAAATAGCTATGTAGGTATCATACTTATCACGTATGAGTACATGTATATATTGTGATGTAATCATCAGAACTGAAGAGTCAGAAATTTTTCATGATCTCCAGGTTTGAAAAATGTCCGGGCCCCTGTCGGCAGATCTGTCCATGACACCGGCTGACCTGTCACATGTGCGCTCAGCAACTGGAGGCATCTGTGTTAGTCCATGTTCATATGTCCCCCCATTTTTTAGAAAAATGCAAATGAGCCTTTAGGAGTAAAGTGGACGTTGTCTTTACACCTAGAGGCTCTGCTCTCTTTGCAACTTCCGCACCCCCTGCACTTTGACCTTAGGAGAGGTGAGGGCCAGGCTGGATGACATTTTAAATTTCAGGCGCTGTCAATCAAAGTGGGGAGGGCGCGGGCACTGTAGAGAAAGCAGAGCCTCTAGGTGTAATGGTAACGCCCCCGTTGCTTCTAGAGACTAATTTTCATATATTAAAACATCATTTTTGTTAGTAATGCAGGCACATATGAACATTGCACCAACACAGATGCCTTCAGCTGCCGAGCGCACATGTAACCGGTCAGCCGGTGTCAGAGGGACAGATCCGCTGATGGGCCCTTTAAGAGTTGGGATTACATGTGGATGTTGTAAAATTTTGGTTTTGTGCTTCAATTTACAGGAAAAAGATCTAATTCACAAGCTTTTTAAGATTCTGGTTCCTCGTTTTAATTTACATAATGGTAACTACACAAATATGTACCAGATACCAAACCGCGAAAATCTGGACCGTGCCAAGATGGCGGTTATAGAGTACAAGGAAAACCCTTTGCCTCCTCTTCCAGTGCACAGAAAGGACAATGAGAAGACCCTTCTTAATCAGCTTCTGTTGGGTTATCGTCTGGACAATACCCTGCTGGCCCGGAGCTTCTGATTCTCCTCCTGGGATGTGACGGCTTCTGCCCCACTGTCCACATGCTTACAATCTATGAATCTGCTGCTTTGTCTCGTTTGTGATTTATGGTCTCTGACAATAATAAAGAAAGCAAATAACTCTGCGGTGTTTAAGTCCATTATTCA
Source organism: Bufo bufo (assembly GCF_905171765.1). NCBI lineage: Eukaryota > Metazoa > Chordata > Amphibia > Anura > Bufonidae > Bufo > Bufo bufo. Next base: position 1,051,216 of record NC_053399.1, on the reverse strand, counting down.
ATCCCTGCCGGAGAAGGGGCCTCCCACCCAGTGATGGAGTAAATGTTAGCCCTGGTGTCACGATCAGTGGTGGGGGAAAACCCGACACTAAACACAGGAGCGAAGGGGAACAGTAACTGGGCCTGGAAACTAGGGAAGGAACAGGTCACAGTGCTCCAGACAAAAAAAAATAACCAGGAGCCATTGGCTCCTAAACGAAAAAATTTAGGGTTAGGGTTTTTTAGTCGCCAAATTTAAAATGCATATAATAAAAAAAAAAAAGGACTTGGAGAAGATGAGACGCAGGTCACAGTAATGAGCCAGCACTACATATAGGAGAATACAGCACCACATACCTGTCACATCCAGGGACATCTTCTGGGAGACAAGGTGACTAAAAATGGCGAATTGCAGGGTTTTGATTTTTTTTTTTCTGTTACGGCCTTCACCGAGCGGAAATATTTTTAAATATTTTAATAGCTTACACTTTTTCGGACGTGGCGATATGGAATATGTTTATTCTTTATCGTTTGTAAATTTTATTTGTAAAATTGGGAAAGGGGGCGATTTAAACTTTTAGTATTTTGGTGGGTTTTTTTTAAACTTTTAATTTAATAACCATTTCTTCCCTTAGGGGCTATAACCTGGATCTTTTCATCCCTTGTCCTATTCACCCTGATAGATCTCTATCAGGGTGAATAGGATCTCGCACATCTCCCTGCTGCTCTGTGCTTTGTGCTCACAGCAGCAGGGAGCTGAACATGGCAGCCACGGCTTCAGTAGCGTCCTGGCTGCCATTGTAACGATCTGAGCCCCAGCAGTGTAATCTGCCACTGCCACCAATGGAGTAGATGGGACCCTGTGGCCACCATATAACAATGAGGGGGGGCTTGTGGCCAGTGATAATGGGGGGGGGGGCGAGGGGGCTTTGGGAGAGCGCACTGCACACCAATGAATGTAATTAAAGAGGACCTTTCATGGGTCCAAAGAATATGAACTAAGTAGCAGGCTACATAGAGCGGCGCCCAGGGATCTAAGTGCACTCACTATTATTCCTGGGCGCCGCTCCATTTGCCCGCTGTGGCCCCCGGTAATTTCTCAACATTCGGTGCAAGTAGGAGGAGACGCCAGTGTCTGGACAGCGCTGCTGTCAGGGAGAAGGAGAGACACTGGCGTCTCCTCCTACTTGCACCGAATGTTGAGAAATTACCGGGCGAACGGAGCGGCGCCCAGGAATAATAGTGAGTGCACTTAGATCCCTGGGCGCCGCTCTATGTAGCCTGCTACTTAGTTCATATTCTTTGGACCCATGAAAGGTCCTCTTTAACTCGTTCATACAAGTGTCGCCAGCGGTATCACAGACCCGGCCTCAATAACAGGGCATGCGATCCGCGGCAATTAACCCCTCAGATGTGGCACCTGAGGGGTTAATTGCCGCAGATCGCATGCCCTGTTATTGAGGCCGGGTCTGTGATACCGCTACCTATACTTATGTTTTGCATTCATTGGTGGCGCAGTGGCGACAGCTCCTCCCCTCCTCCTCCCTGCTATCTCCCCATTGGTGGTAGTGGCGGCCGCGTCACAGTGGAGAGGGAGGGATTCCTTCCTTCTCCACTGTGCAGTGTGGTAGTGAAGAGAACGTAGGCTGCGCAGGAGCGCGGCGGTACAGTCGCAAATGGCGACAAGACTAAAAAGTCTTGTCACCAGCTGCAAATTTTGAGGCGGATTGGCGACTGTTTTGGTCGCCATGTGGAGCCCTGGGTCACCTCCTAGACAACCCTAATCCGGTCCCTGACTACCTATCAATATGAATAGACCTTGAAGGTAGGAATATTCATATGCTGTATACCTAGGCCCTTATATCCCTATAAGGCCCTGGAATGAGGTTAGAACCAGAGACAACCCATTCCTTCTTTAGATGGACGAATGGAAGTCTCTGTCTCAGGCCCAGATACAAACAACAGGGAATATAACAAACACAAAACAATAAGAAAAGACAAGACTTGGCTTAAAGTAGAAAACTGGCAACTCCAGAAGCAGCACAGAGTACAACCGACCAGCTAGTTAGAAGGCAGGAAGACAATCTATAAACCGCACCTCCAAGAGTGTGAAGCTGCTACTTATGGGAAAGGTAAATTACCAACAAGCAACACCTGAAGCAAGGGGTGTGGCATTCACCAAAACACAGACACAATAAGATCCACAGTGAACTTGTCAATTTAACCCACGAGTTGCCAGTCTCTACGCTCTTCTGATACCTGCCACGGGAACGTTCGTGACAACCGGGGACGTGACACCAGATGATTGTTTTTCCGTCCAGGCTTTCTCAGCCGATACGTGGGCATTACTAAGGCCACTTTCCCATCTGGCAGATGGGCTCAAAACCTGAATTGGGCTACTTTCACACTAGCGTTTTTTGCGAATCCGTCATGGATCTGCACAAACTCATCCGTTCAGATAATACAACCGCATACATCCGTCATGAATGAATTCGTTTGTATTATCTGTAACATAGCCAAGACGGATCCGTCTTGAACACCATTGAAAGTCAATGGAGGACGGATCAGTTTTCTATTGTGTCATAGAAAACAGATCCGTCCCCATTGACTTACATTGTGTGTCAGAACGGATCCGTTTGGCTCAGTTTCGTCAGACGAACATCAAAACGCTGCAAGCAGCGTTTTGGTGTCCGCCTCCAAAGCAGAATGGAGACTGAACGGAGGCAAACTGATGCATTCTGAGCGGATCCTTTTCTATTCACAATGCATTAGGGCAAAACTGATCCGTTTTGGACCGCTGAGCCCTGAATGGATCTCACAAACAGAAAGCCAAAACGCCAGTGTGAAAGTAGCCTTAAAAGGATCCGTTCCATTTAATACATCCTGATCTGGTTGTAATAAATCAAAACTGAACAAACCTGATCAGGTATGAAAATCATTGTAAGGCTACGTTCACACTTGCATTTTTGCCTGATCCGGCAGGGTTCCGCAAAAACGCTTCCGTTACTGATAATACAGCCGTCTGCATCTGTTATGACTGGATCCGGTTGTATTATCTTTAACATAGCCATAGTCATGAACACCATTGAAAGTTTTCTATTGTGTCTGAGACAATTGATCCGTCCCCATTGACTTGCATTGTGGGTCATGCCGGATCTGTTTTGCTCTGCCTCCCATGACGGAAAGAATTTCAGCTGTTTGCTCTCCGGTATGGGAATGCAACCAAATGGAGCAGAATGCATTTTGCAGTACTCCATTCTGTTCAGTTCCGTTTTGCCCCCATTTATTGTCAATGGAGACAAAACGTAATGGAGCGTTTTTCTCCGGTATTGAGATTCCCTGCCGGATCTCAATACCGGAATATGTAAACACAAGTGTTAAAGTAGCCTAAGGCAATGGGCGTCGGATCCGTATTTTTCTGTAACCTAAAAAAACTGATGATTTTCATACTGGATCAGTTTTGTTTAGTTTTGCAAACCAGACCCAAAAATGCTGCTTGCCGTGGTTTCGTGTCCAGCCTCAAAACGCAACTGAACTGAACTGATGCAAACTGATGAGTTTTGTCTCCATTGACAATGAATGGGAACCAAATCTTCTGCCGGATCTTAAAACCTGACTGAAAAGGCAGATGTGAAAGGACCCTAACACAAAGCAGAATTGTCACGTACAGGTGACGTCAGACGCTAACATTCAGCGCCGTCTTCAACATCATTAGATATCACAGAAATCATCCCCAGAGCAGTTATCGTAGTAATGTGCAATATTAAATGACCCTGGCAGAGGACGGCGCAATAAGATTTCCCACACTTTAATAAATAAAATATATAAAACATATAACTTAAAAACAAAGTGATCGGGTCTGTGGGTAAAAATATATAGATTTTTTTATTCATTTTGATATAGACCACTAGGTTTTTCATATTTATATTGTGTTTTATTTTAATTATTCAATTGTTTAAAAAAAATACTAACAAAAAAAAGTAAATTAATGATGACCTCATTTCCTTATAAACAGATTTAAATTTCAGCATTTTCAGTCAGTCCGGGTCAAGCCTGAGTAAGCTGATGGTTTGTTCGACGAAACGCGTTGCAATAGACCCGATCGCTTTGTTTTTAAGATATATGTTTTCTATATCTTATTTAGTAAAGTGTGGTAAATCTTAGCACCTCGTCCTTCACCAGTTTTTATGGGTTTTTTTTATCAGATGTTGCTTTTTTTTAAGTTTTATATAATCCAACATACACATGCAATATGTGAATCAGACAAATTAAGGAATGCCATATACAGAGACGATTCTGACAAACATTGCAAAAAGCAGCATATATAAGTACTAAGCAAAAGTAGATCGTATATATCCCCTATAACAAGAAACCCCCCCACCCACCCCAACATAACAGCCAGTTTTTATGTTTATTTAATATTTCACGTGCAGTGGCCAGGTTTGGGATGGCCCCAGCGCTACACTGGGTCCCCCGGACACCATTGAGGTGTCACCACATGTTGCTGCTCTCCAGAAGGGATGGTAAGGCGTTTTGCACCCCAATGGGAAATAAGTCCAGAGAATGTCTGCAGTAAACCAGGGGGCTTCTTTACTGGAGGAATTCAGGTATAAAACAATACAGGCGAGGCATAGGGCTGACTTCTCAAGTCTCCTCCCTAGGATGAGGCATAGGGCTGGCTTCTCCAGTCTCCTCCCTAGGACGAGGCATAGGGCTGGCTTCTCCAGTCTCCTCCCTAGGACGAGGCATAGGGCTGGCTTCTCCAGTCTCCTCCCTAGGATGAGGCATAGGGCTGGCTTCTCCAGTCTCCTCCCTGGCAGAAGAAGGGTTTGATGCTGAGGAAAGGCCTAAGCTAGCTGTCCCTCTCTCTCAGAAGGCTGATTCCCTGATCCAAGGCCCATGGTCTGTAGCTCATAGTTTGTGTCCAGCACTGCTTAGGGGTACAGTATGGTGCATTGGTTATATGTGCAGTATAGCAGCACTGTCTCGGTACCTACTACTGCTTTGGTTTTCTGGACTGTGTTTGTACATTATGGCGCCTTGTGTGCGTTGGTTACATGGGACGGACCTGTAATATACAGTTATGGCCGTAAATGTTGGCACCCCTGAAAATTTTTCAAGAAAATGAAGTATTTCTCACAGAAAAGTATTGCAGTAACACATGTTTTGCTATACACATGTTTATTCCCTTTGTGTGTATTGGAACAAAACCAAAAAAGGTAGGAAAAGAAGCAAATTGGACATAATGTCACACCAAACTCCAAAAATAGGCTGGACAAAATTATTGGCACCCTTTCAAAATTGTGGATAAATAAGATTGTTTCCAGCATGTGATGCTCCTTTAAACTCACCTGGGGCAAGTAACAGGTGTGGGCAATATAAAAATCACACCTGAAAGCAGATAAAACAGAGAGAAGTTGACTTAGTCTTTGCATTGTGTGTCTGTGTGCGCCACACTAAGCATGGACAACAGAAAGAGAAGAGAACTGTCTGAGGACATGAGAACCAAAATTGTAGAAAAATATCAGCAATCTCAAGAGACCTAGATTTGCCTTTGTCCACAGTGCGCAACATTATCAAGAAGTTTGCAACCCATGGCACTGTAGCGAATCTCCCTGGGCGTGGACGGAAGAGAAAAGTTGATGAAAGGTGTCAACGCAGGATAGTCCGGATGGCGGATAAGCAGCCCCAAACAAGTTCCAAAGATATTCAAGCTGTCCTGCAGGCTCAGGAAGCATCAGTGTCAGCGCGAACTATCCGTCGACATTTAAATGAAATGAAACGCTATGGCAGGAGACCCAGGAGGACCCACTGCTGACACAGAGACATTAAAAATCAAGACTACATTTTGCAAAAATGAACTTGAGTAAGCCAAAATCTTTCTGGGAAAACGTCTTGTGGACAGATGAGACCAAGATAGAGCTTTTTGGTAAAGCACATCATTCTACTGTTTACCGAAAACGGATTGAGGCCTACAAAGAAAAGAACACGATACCTACAGTGAAATATGGTGGAGGTTCATTGATGTTTTGGGGTTGTTTTGCTGCCTCTGGCACTGGGTGCCTTGAATGTGTGCAAGACATCATGAAATCTGAGGATGGGTCGCACTGTAGAGCCCAGTGTCAGAAAGCTGGGTTTGCGTCCGAGATCTTGGGTCTTTCAGCAGGACAATGACCCCAAACATACGTCAAAAAGCACCCAGAAATGGATGCCAACAAAGCGCTGGAGAGTTCTGAAGTGGCCAGCAATGAGTCCAGATCTAAATCCCATTGAACACCTATGGAGAAATCTTAAAACAATAAGAGAGACCTGGAGCTGTTTGCTAAGGAAGAGTGCTCCGAAATTCCGGTTGAGAGGTGTCAGAAGCCTTTTGATGGTTATAGGAAGCGACTGATTTCAATTATTTTTTCCATAGGGTGTGCAAGCAAATATTAGGTTAAGGGTGCCAATAATTTTGTCCAGCCTATTTTTGGAGTTTGGTGTGACATTATGTCCAATTTGCTTCTTTTCCTCCCTTTTTTGGTTTTGTTCCAATACACACAAAGGGAATAAACATGTGTATAGCAAAACATGTGTTACTGCAATACTTTTCTGTGAGAAATACTTCATTTTCTTGAAAAATTTCAGGGGTGCCAACATTTACGGCCATGACTGTATACCTCTCTCATCTTCTTGCTTGTTGTGAGTATATACGTACAGGAAGTCATTGCTCAGCAGGTGATGTACACGTATAGTAGCTAGTAACCAAGCAAATACTTCCAGACTGCTAAGTAACAAAACCACAGCTCATACGCGTTTTGTAGTCTAAGGCTCGGCATGGATCCCGAGTCCTTAAGGACCCATGACGTACCGGTACGTCATGTATAGTTCCGATCACCGCCGCCCGGCGGGCGGTGATCGGAACCTGGTGCCTGCTCAAATCATTAAATGTGCGGTTTGCGGCTTTTTATTGTGCGGGCGGCGGCTGGCGGAGGTGCCATCGGGTCCCCATGGGGCTGTGGGGGGGACCCGATGGCATGGAAGGCAGCGCGATGTCTAAGGAAGGCATCGCGCTGCCTTCCGGTGAAGAGCCTGTGAGACCCAGCCCCCTGGATCTCACAGGCCAGAAGCTGTATGAGTAATACACACAGTATTACTCATACAGCCAATGCATTCCAATACAGAAGTATTGGAATGCATTGTAAAGGATTAGACCCACAAAAGTTCATGTCCCAAAGTGGGACAAAAAATAAAGTGAAAAAGAAAGTTGAAAAAATAAAGTTTTCCCCCAAAAAAATTTAAAGTTTGAAGTAAAAATAAACAAAAACGTCATTTTTCCCAAATAAAGTTAAAAAAAATTAGTAAAAAATAGTGGGGAAAAAAAAGTATACATATTAGGTATCGCTGCGTCTGTATCGACAGCAAGCGATCAAAAAGGCGTTTGCCCACCAAAATAGTACCAATCTAACCGTCACCTCATCCCGCAAAAAATGAGCCCCTGCCTGAGACAATCGCCCAAAAAAAAAAAACTATGACTCTAAAACATAATTTTTTTTGTTTTAAAAAAGCTGTTATTGTGTAAAACTTACATAAATAAAAAAAAAGTATACACATGACCTAACCCCTCAGATGAACACCGTAAGAAATTTTAAATAAAAACTGTGCTAAATAAACCATTTTTTGTCACCTTACATCACAAAAAGTGTAATAGCAAGCGATCAAAAAGTCACATGCACCACAACATAGTGCCAATAAAACCGTCATCTCATCCCGCAAAAATCATACCCTACCCAAGGTAATCGCCCAAAAACTGAAAAAATTATGGCTCTCAGACTATGGAAACACTAAAACATGATTTTTTTTTGCTTCAAAAATGAAATCATTGTGTAAAACTTACATAAATAAAAAAAAGTATACATATTAGGTATCGCCGCGTCCGTATCGACCGGCTCTATAAAAATATCACATGACCTAACCCCTCAGATAAACACCGTAAAAAATGTAAAATAAAAACTGTGCTAAATAAACCATTTTTTTGTCACCTTACATCACAAAAAGTGTAATAGCAAGCGATCAAAAAGTCACATGCACCCCAAAATAGTGCCAATAAAACCTTCATCTCATCCCTCTAAAATCATACCCTACCCAAGGTTTTCGCCCAAAAACTGAAATAATTATGGCTCTCAGACTATGGAAACACTAAAACATGATTTTTTTTGGCTTCAAAAAAGAAATCATTGTGTAAAACTTACATAAATAAAAAAAAAGTATACATATTAGGTATCGCCGCATCCATGACAACCTGGTCTATAAAAATATCACATGATCTAACCTGTCAGATGAATGTTGTAAATAATAAAAAATTAAAACGGTGCCAAAACAGCTATTTCTTGTTACCTTGCCTCACAAAAAGTGTAATATAGAGCAACCAAAAATCATATGTACCCTAAACTAGTACCAACAATACTGCCACCCTATCCCGTAGTTTCTAAAATGGGGCCATTTTTTTGGAGTTTCTACTCTAGGGGTGCATCAGGGGAGCTTCAAATGGGACATGGTGTAAAAAAAAACAGTCCAGCAAAATCTGCCTTCCAAAAACGTTATGGCATTCCTTTCCTTCTGCACCCTGCCGTGTGCCCGTACAGCTGTTAATGACCACATATGTGGTGTTTCTGTAAACTACAGAATCAGGGCCATAAATAATGAGTTTTGTTTGGCTGTTAACCCTTGCTTTGTTACTGGGAAAAATGGATTAAAATGGAAAATTTGCCAAAACATTTAAATTCTTAAATTTCATCTCCATTTGCCAATAACTCTTGTGGAAGACCTAAATGGTTAACGACGTTTGTAAAATCAGTTTTGAATACCTTGAGAGGTGTAATTTCTTACATGGGGTCACTTTTATGGAGTTTCTACTCTAGGGGTGCATCAGGGGGGCTTCAAATGGGATATGGAGTAAAAAGCTTATGACCCCCACTTACTAGGAATTCGTCGTTCATGGGAAATAATTGCAATCCCCATCATGATCGGACTTCAGCGGGTTAGCCACACGTGTTGGCGAAGGGTAGACACACTATGGTCCGTTCAGTGTAGCGCACGTGCAGCCCCGGACATCTAAGGGCATCACAGACCTGTTATTACTCAATCTCACGTGGTTGAACGCCACTTGTCCCTCTAAGAAGTTGGAAGCGGACCATTGGAGGTTGCATAACTAGTTATCACGGAGGAGTCTCGTTCATTATCTGAATTAGGCTTCATTCACACGACCGCAATTTCTGACCCATTCATTTCTATGGGGCCGCACAAAGTTCGGGTTAGGGTTAGGGTGGTTAGGGTTAGGGTGGTTAGGGATAGGGTTAGGGTTAGTAGGGTTAGGGTTAGGGTTAGGGTTGGAATGTGGGCAAAGGGGCCCACATTCCAAAGAGCACCTTTAGGATTTCACAGGGCATTTTTTACACATTTTGATTTCAAACTACTTCTCACGCATTAGGTCCCCTAAAATGCCTGGGCAGTATAAAAACCCCACAAGTGACCCCATTTTAGAAAGAAGACACCCTAAGGTATTCCGTGAGGGGCATGGCGAGTTCCTATAAGGCATGGCGAGTTCCTATAATTTTTTTATTTTTTGTCACAAGTTAGCGGAAAATGATGATTTTTTTTTATTTTATTTTTTTTCCTTACAAAGTCTCATATTCCACTAACTTGTGACAAAAAATAAAAACTTCCATGAACTCACTATGCCCATCACGAAATACCTTGGGGGGCGCGGGAGAAGAGGTTGGACCCCCTTCTTCCCAACCGTCCCGTCTGCCTTCCCGCCGCTGGTTAACCTTCTTCAGGTTGCGTGTTTCTTTCAGGTACGCCACGGTTCTACGTTTCCAGGGAAAGGGGCCTCCGCTGCTTTGGGTAGTTTGGCACGCACCACGTGTGGGTGGTCGTCTGATGCCGTTAATGATCCTTCCGCAGGTTCACCTACGGAAACCTTGTTACGAGTTTTACTTCCTCTAGATAGTCAAGTTCGATCGTCTTCTCGGCACTCCACTAGGGCCGTCGCCGACCCTGGCGTGGCCGATTCGAGGACCTCACTAAACCATCCAATCCGTAGTAGCGACGGGTGGTGTGTACAAAGGGCAGGGACTTAATCAACGCAAGCTTATGACCCCCACTTACTAGGAATTCGTCGTTCATGGGAAATAATTGCAATCCCCATCATGAACGGACTTCAGCGGGTTACCCACACGTGTTGGCGAAGGGTAGACACACTATGGTCCGTTCAGTGTAGCGCACGTGCAGCCCCGGACATCTAAGGGCATCACAGACCTGTTATTACTCGATCTCATGTGGTTGAACGCCACTTGTCCCTCTAAGAAGTTGGAAGCGGACCATTGGAGGTTGCATAACTAGTTATCACGGAGGAGTCTCGTTCGTTATCTGAATTAGGCTCCATTCACACGTCCGCAATTCCATTCCGCATTTTGCGGAACAGAATTGCTGACCCATTTATTTCTATGGGGCCGCACAAAGTTAGGGTTAGGGTTAGGGTGGTTAGGGTTAGGGTGGTTAGGGTGGTTAGGGATAGGGTTAGGGTTAGGGTTAGGTAGGGTTAGGGTTAGGGTTAGGGTTGGAATGTGGGCAAAGGGGCCCACATTCCAAAGAGCACCTTTAGGATTTCACAGGGCATTTTTTACACATTTTGATTTCAAACTACTTCTCACGCATTAGGTCCCCTAAAATGCCTGGGCAGTATAAAAACCCCACAAGTGACCCCATTTTATAAAGAAGACACCCTAAGGTATTCTGTAAGGGGCATGGCGAGTTCCTATAATTTTTTTATTTTTTGTCACAAGTTAGCGGAAAATGATGATTTATTATTATTTTTTTCTTACAAAGTCTCATATTACACTAACTTGTGACAAAAAATAAAAACTTCCATGATCTCACTATGCCCATCACGAAATACCTTGGGGGGCGCGGAAGAAGAGGTTGGACCCCCTTCTTCCCAACCGTCCCGTCTGCCTTCCTGCCGCTGGTTAACCTTCTTCAGGTTGCGTGTTTCTTTCAGGTATGCCATGGTTCTACGTTTCCAGGGAAAGGGGCCTCCGCTGCTTTGGGTAGTTTGGCACGTGTGGGTGGTCGTCTGATGCCGTTAATGATCCTTCCGCAGGTTCACCTACGGAAACCTTGTTACGAGTTTTACTTCCTCTAGATAGTCAAGTTCGATTGTCTTCTCGGCACTCCGCTAGGGCCGTCGCCGACCCTGGCGTGGCCCATTTGAGGACCTCACTAAACCATCCAATTGGTAGTAGCGACGGGTGGTGTGTACAAAGGGCAGGGACTTAATCAACGCAAGCTTATGACCCCCACTTACTAGGAATTCGTCGTTCATGGGAAATAATTGCAATCCCCATCATGAACGGACTTCAGCGGGTATCCACACGTGCTGGCGAAGGGTAGACACACTATGGTCCGTTCAGTGTAGCGCACGTGCAGCCCCGGACATCTAAGGGCATCACAGACCTGTTATTACTCAATCTCATGTGGTTGAACGCCACTTGTCCCTCTAAGAAGTTGGAAGCGGACCATTGGAGGTTGCATAACTAGTTATCACGGAGGAGTCTCGTTCGTTATCTGAATTAGGCTCCATTCACACGTCCGCAATTCCATTCCGCATTTTGCGGAACAGAATTGCTGACCCATTTATTTCTATGGGGCCGCACAAAGTTAGGGTTAGGGTGGTTAGGGTTAGGGTGGTTAGGGTGGTTAGGGATAGGGTTAGGGTTAGGGTTAGTAGGGTTAGGGTTAGGGTTAGGGTTGGAATGTGGGCAAAGGGGCCCACATTCCAAAGAGCACCTTTAGGATTTCACAGGGCATTTTTTACACATTTTGATTTCAAACTACTTCTCCCGCATTAGGTCCCCTAAAATGCCTGGGCAGTATAAAAACCCCACAAGTGACCCCATTTTATAAAGAAGACACCCTAAGGTATTCCGTGAGGGGCATGGCGAGTTCCTATAATTTTTTTATTTTTTGTCACAAGTTAGCGGAAAATGATGATTTATTATTTTTTTTTTCTTACAAAGTCTCATATTACACTAACTTGTGACAAAAAATAAAAACTTCCATGAACTCACTATGCCCATCACGAAATACCTTGGGGAGGCGTTTCCTTACAAAGTCTAATATTCCACTAACTTGTGACAAAAAATAAAAAATTCCATGAACTCACTATGCCCATCACGAAATACCTTGGGGGGCGCGGAAGAAGAGGTTGGACCCCCTTCTTCCCAACCGTCCCGTCTGCCTTCCTGCCGCTAGTTAACCTTCTTCAGGTTGCGTGTTTATTTCAGGTACGCCACGGTTCTACGTTTCCAGGTAAAGGGGCCTCCCCTGCTTTGGGTAGTTTGGCACGTGTGGGTGGTCGTCTGATGCCGTTAATGATCCTTCCGCAGGTTCACCTACGGAAACCTTGTTACGAGTTTTACTTCCTCTAGATAGTCAAGTTCGATTGTCTTCTCGGCACTCCGCTAGGGCTGTCGCCGACCCTGGCGTGGCCGATTCGAGGACCTCACTAAACCATCCAATCGGTAGTAGCGACGGGTGGTGTGTACAAAGGGCAGGGACTTAATCAACGCAAGCTTATGACCCCCACTTACTAGGAATTCGTCGTTCATGGGAAATAATTGCAATCCCCATCATGAACGGACTTCAGCAGGGTACCCACACGTGTTGGCGAAGGGTAGACACACTATGGTCCGTTCAATGTAGCGCACGTGCAGCCCCGGACATCTAAGGGCATCACCGACCTGTTATTACTCGATCTCACGTGGTTGAACGCCACTTGTCCCTCTAAGAAATTGGAAGCGGACCATTGGAGGTTGCATAACTAGTTATCACGGAGGAGTCTCGTTCGTTATCTGAATTAGGCTCCATTCACACGTCCGCAATTCCATTCCGAATTTTGCGGAACAGAATTGCTGACCCATTCATTTCTATGGGGCCGCACAAAGTTAGGGTTAGGGTTAGGGTGGTTAGGGTGGTTAGGGTGGTTAGGGATAGGGTTAGGGTTAGAGTTAGGGTTAGTAGGGTTAGGGTTAGGGTTAGGGTTAGGGTTGGAATGTGGGCAAAGGGGCCCACATTCCAAAGAGCACCTTTAGGATTTCACAGGGCATTTTTTACACATTTTGATTTCAAACTACTTCTCACGCATTAGGTCCCCTAAAATGCCTGGGCAGTATAAAAACCCCACAAGTGACCCCATTTTATAAAGAAGACACCCTAAGGTATTCCGTGAGGGGCATGGCGAGTTCCTATAATTTTTTTATTTTTTGTCACAAGTTAGCGGAAAATGATGATTTATTATTTTTTTTTTCTTACAAAGTCTCATATTACACTAACTTGTGACAAAAAATAAAAACTTCCATGAACTCACTATGCCCATCACGAAATACCTTGGGGGGCGTGGGAGAAGAGGTTGGACCCCCTTCTTCCCAACCGTCCCGTCTGCCTTCCCGCCGCTGGTTAACCTTCTTCAGGTTGCGTGTTTCTTTCAGGTACGCCACGGTTCTACGTTTCCAGGGAAAGGGGCCTCCGCTGCTTTGGGTAGTTTGGCACGCACCACGTGTGGGTGGTCGTCTGATGCCGTTAATGATCCTTCCGCAGGTTCACCTACGGAAACCTTGTTACGAGTTTTACTTCCTCTAGATAGTCAAGTTCGATTGTCTTCTCGGCACTCCGCTAGGGCCGTCGCCGACCCTGGCGTGGCCCATTCGAGGACCTCACTAAACCATCCAATCGGTAGTAGCGACGGGTGGTGTGTACAAAGGGCAGGGACTTAATCAACGCAAGCTTATGACCCCCACTTACTAGGAATTCGTCGTTCATGGGAAATAATTGCAATCCCCATCATGAACGGACTTCAGCGGGTTATCCACACGTGTTGGCGAAGGGTAGACACACTATGGTCCGTTCAGTGTAGCGCACGTGCAGCCCCGGACATCTAAGGGCATCACAGACCTGTTATTACTCAATCTCATGTGGTTGAACGCCACTTGTCCCTCTAAGAAGTTGGAAGCGGACCATTGGAGGTTGCATAACTAGTTATCACGGAGGAGTCTCGTTCGTTATCTGAATTAGGCTCCATTCACACGTCCGCAATTCCATTCCGCATTTTGCGGAACAGAATTGCTGACCCATTTATTTCTATGGGGCCGCACAAAGTTAGGGTTAGGGTTAGGGTGGTTAGGGTTAGGGTTAGGGTGGTTAGGGTGGTTAGGGATAGGGTTAGGGTTAGGGTTAGGGTTAGTAGGGTTAGGGTTAGGGTTGGAATGTGGGCAAAGGGGCCCACATTCCAAAGAGCACCTTTAGGATTTCACAGGGCATTTTTTACACATTTTGATTTCAAACTACTTCTCCCGCATTAGGTCCCCTAAAATGCCTGGGCAGTATAAAAACCCCACAAGTGACCCCATTTTAGAAAGAAGACACCCTAAGGTATTCTGTGAGGGGCATGGCGAGTTCCTATAATTTTTTTATTTTTTGTCACAAGTTAGCGGAAAATGATGATTTTTTATTTTTTTTCTTACAAAGTCTCATATTACACTAACTTGTGACAAAAAATAAAAACTTCCATGAACTCACTATGCCCATCACGAAATACCTTGGGGGGCGCGGGAGAAGAGGTTGGACCCCCTTCTTCCCAACCGTCCCGTCAGCCTTCCCGCCGCTGGTTAACCTTCTTCAGGTTGCGTGTTTCTTTCAGGTACGCCACGGTTCTACGTTTCCAGGGAAAGGGGCCTCCGCTGCTTTGGGTAGTTTGGCACACACCACGTGTGGGTGGTCGTCTGATGCCGTTAATGATCCTTCCGCAGGTTCACCTACGGAAACCTTGTTACGAGTTTTACTTCCTCTAGATAGTCAAGTTCAATCGTCTTCTCGGCACTCCGCTAGGGCCGTCGCCGACCCTGGCGTGGCCGATTCGAGGACCTCACTAAACCATCCAATCGGTAGTAGCGACGGGTGGTGTGTACAAAGGGCAGGGACTTAATCAACGCAAGCTTATGACCCCCACTTACTAGGAATTCGTCGTTCATGGGAAATAATTGCAATCCCCATCATGAACGGACTTCAGCGGGTTATCCACACGTGTTGGCGAAGGGTAGACACACTATGGTCCGTTCAGTGTAGCGCACGTGCAGCCCGGACATCTAAGGGCATCACAGACCTGTTATTACTCGATCTCATGTGGTTGAACGCCACTTGTCCCTCTAAGAAATTGGAAGCGGACCATTGGAGGTTGCATAACTAGTTATCACGGAGGAGTCTCGTTCGTTATCTGAATTAGGCTCCATTCACACGTCCGCAATTCCATTCCGCATTTTGCGGAACGGAATTGCTGACCCATTCATTTCTATGGGGCCGCACAAAGTTAGGGTTAGGGTTAGGGTGGTTAGGGTTAGGGTGGTTAGGGTTAGGGTTAGGGTTAGGGTTAGGTTAGGGTTAGGGTTAGGGTTAGGGTTGGAATGTGGGCAAAGGGGCCCACATTCCAAAGAGCACCTTTAGGATTTCACAGGGCATTTTTTACACATTTTGATTTCAAACTACTTCTCACGCATTAGGTCCCCTAAAATGCCTGGGCAGTATAAAAACCCCACAAGTGACCCCATTTTATAAAGAAGACACCCTAAGGTATTCTGTGAGGGGCATGGCGAGTTCCTATAATTTTTTTATTTTTTGTCACAAGTTAGCGGAAAATGATGATTTATTATTTTTTTTTTCTTACAAAGTCTCATATTACACTAACTTGTGACAAAAAATAAAAACTTCCATGAACTCACTATGCCCATCACGAAATACCTTGGGGGGCGCGGAAGAAGAGGTTGGACCCCCTTCTTCCCAACCGTCCCGTCTGCCTTCCTGCCGCTAGTTAACCTTCTTCAGGTTGCGTGTTTCTTTCAGGTACGCCACGGTTCTACGTTTCCAGGTAAAGGGGCCTCCGCTGCTTTGGGTAGTTTGGCACGTGTGGGTGGTCGTCTGATGCCGTTAATGATCCTTCCGCAGGTTCACCTACGGAAACCTTGTTACGAGTTTTACTTCCTCTAGATAGTCAAGTTCGATTGTCTTCTCGGCACTCCGCTAGGGCTGTCGCCGACCCTGGCGTGGCCCATTCGAGGACCTCACTAAACCATCCAATCGGTAGTAGCGACGGGTGGTGTGTACAAAGGGCAGGGACTTAATCAACGCAAGCTTATGACCCCCACTTACTAGGAATTCGTCGTTCATGGGAAATAATTGCAATCCCCATCATGAACGGACTTCAGCGGGTTATCCACACGTGTTGGCGAAGGGTAGACACACTATGGTCCGTTCAGTGTAGCGCACGTGCAGCCCCGGACATCTACGGGCATCACAGACCTGTTATTACTCGATCTCATGTGGTTGAACGCCACTTGTCCCTCTAAGAAGTTGGAAGCGGACCATTGGAGGTTGCATAACTAGTTATCACGGAGGAGTCTCGTTCGTTATCTGAATTAGGCTCCATTCACACGTCTGCAATTCCATTCCGCATTTTGCGGAACAGAATTGCTGACCCATTTATTTCTATGGGGCCGCACAAAGTTAGGGTTAGGGTTAGGGTGGTTAGGGTTAGGGTTAGGGTGGTTAGGGATAGGGTTAGGGTTAGGGTTAGTAGGGTTAGGGTTAGGGTTGGAATGTGGGCAAAGGGGCCCACATTCCAAAGAGCACCTTTAGGATTTCACAGGGCATTTTTTACACATTTTGATTTCAAACTACTTCTCCCGCATTAGGTCCCCTAAAATGCCTGGGCAGTATAAAAACCCCACAAGTGACCCCATTTTATAAAGAAGACACCCTAAGGTATTCTGTGAGGGGCATGGCGAGTTCCTATAATTTTTTTATTTTTTGTCACAAGTTAGCGGAAAATGATGATTTATTATTTTTTTTTTCTTACAAAGTCTCATATTACACTAACTTGTGACAAAAAATAAAAACTTCCATGAACTCACTATGCCCATCACGAAATACCTTGGGGGGTGCGGGAGAAGAGGTTGGACCCCCTTCTTCCCAACCGTCCCGTCTGCCTTCCCGCCGCTGGTTAACCTTCTTCAGGTTGCGTGTTTCTTTCAGGTACGCCACGGTTCTACGTTTCCAGGGAAAGGGGCCTCCGCTGCTTTGGGAAGTTTGGCACACACCACGTGTGGGTGGTCGTCTGATGCCGTTAATGATCCTTCCGCAGGTTCACCTACGGAAACCTTGTTACGAGTTTTACTCCCTCTAGATAGTCAAGTTCAATCGTCTTCTCGGCACTCCGCTAGGGCCGTCGCCGACCCTGGCGTGGCCGATTCGAGGACCTCACTAAACCATCCAATCGGTAGTAGCGACGGGTGGTGTGTACAAAGGGCAGGGACTTAATCAACGCAAGCTTATGACCCCCACTTACTAGGAATTCGTCGTTCATGGGAAATAATTGCAATCCCCATCATGAACGGACTTCAGCAGGGTACCCACACAGGTTGGCGAAGGGTAGACACACTATGGTCCGTTCAATGTAGCGCACGTGCAGCCCCGGACATCTAAGGGCATCACAGACCTGTTATTACTCAATCTCATGTGGTTGAACGCCACTTGTCCCTCTAAGAAGTTGGAAGCGGACCATTGGAGGTTGCATAACTAGTTATCACGGAGGAGTCTCGTTCGTTATCTGAATTAGGCTCCATTCACACGTCCGCAATTCCATTCCGCATTTTGCGGAACAGAATTGCTGACCCATTTATTTCTATGGGGCCGCACAAAGTTAGGGTTAGGGTGGTTAGGGTTAGGGTGGTTAGGGTGGTTAGGGATAGGGTTAGGGTTAGGGTTAGTAGGGTTAGGGTTAGGGTTAGGGTTAGAATGTGGGCAAAGGGGCCCACATTCCAAAGAGCACCTTTAGGATTTCACAGGGCATTTTTTACACATTTTGATTTCAAACTACTTCTCACGCATTAGGTCCCCTAAAATGCCTGGGCAGTATAAAAACCCCACAAGTGACCACATTTTATAAAGAAGACACCCTAAGGTATTCCGTGAGGGGCATGGCGAGTTCCTATAATTTTTTTATTTTTTGTCACAAGTTAGCGGAAAATGATGATTTATTATTTTTTTTTTCTTACAAAGTCTCATATTACACTAACTTGTGACAAAAAATAAAAACTTCCATGAACTCACTATGCCCATCACGAAATACCTTGGGGGGCGCGGGAGAAGAGGTTGGACCCCCTTCTTCCCAACCGTCCCGTCTGCCTTCCCGCCGCTGGTTAACCTTCTTCAGGTTGCGTGTTTCTTTCAGGTACGCCACGGTTCTACGTTTCCAGGGAAAGGGGCCTCCGCTGCTTTGGGTAGTTTGGCACGCACCACGTGTGGGTGGTCGTCTGATGCCATTAATGATCCTTCCGCAGGTTCACCTACGGAAACCTTGTTACGAGTTTTACTTCCTCTAGATAGTCAAGTTCAATCGTCTTCTCGGCACTCCGCTAGGGCCGTCGCCGACCCTGGCGTGGCCGATTCGAGGACCTCACTAAACCATCCAATCGGTAGTAGCGACGGGTGGTGTGTACAAAGGGCAGGGACTTAATCAACGCAAGCTTATGACCCCCACTTACTAGGAATTCATCGTTCATGGGAAATAATTGCAATCCCCATCATGAACGGACTTCAGCAGGGTACCCACACGTGTTGGCGAAGGGTAGACACACTATGGTCCGTTCAGTGTAGCGCACGTGCAGCCCGGACATCTAAGGGCATCACAGACCTGTTATTACTCGATCTCACGTGGTTGAACGCCACTTGTCCCTCTAAGAAATTGGAAGCGGACCATTGGAGGTTGCATAACTAGTTATCATGGAGGAGTCTCGTTCGTTATCTGAATTAGGCTCCATTCACACGTCCGCAATTCCATTCCGCATTTTGCGGAACGGAATTGCTGACCTATTCATTTCTATGGGGCCGCACAAAGTTAGGGTTAGGGTTAGGGTTAGGGTGGTTAGGGTTAGGGTGGTTAGGGTTAGGTTTAGGGTAGTTAGGGTGGTTAGGGATAGGGTTAGGGTTAGGGTTAGTAGGGTTAGGGTTAGGGTTGGAATGTGGGCAAAGGGGCCCACATTCCAAAGAGCACTTTTAGGATTTCACAGGGCATTTTTTACACATTTTGATTTCAAACCACTTCTCACGCATTAGGTCCCCTAAAATGCCTGGGCAGTATAAAAACCCCACAAGTGACCCCATTTTGGAAAGAAGACACCCTAAGGTATTCTGTGAGAGGGCATGGCGAGTTCCATTAATTTTTCTATTTTTTGTCACAAGTTAGCGGAAAATTATGATTTTTTTTAAATTATTTTTTTTTTCCTTACAAAGTCTCATATTCCACTAACTTGTGACAAAAAATAAAAACTTCCATGAACTCACTATGCCCATCACGAAATACCTTGGGGGGCGCGGAAGAAGAGGTTGGACCCCCTTCTTCCCAACCGTCCCGTCTGCCTTCCTGCCGCTAGTTAACCTTCTTCAGGTTGCGTGTTTCTTTCAGGTACGCCACGGTTCTACGTTTCCAGGTAAAGGGGCCTCCGCTGCTTCGGGTAGTTTGGCACGTGTGGGTGGTCGTCTGATGCCGTTAATGATCCTTCCGCAGGCTCACCTACGGAAACCTTGTTACGAGTTTTACTTCCTCTAGATAGTCAAGTTCGATTGTCTTCTCGGCACTCCGCTAGGGCCGTCGCCGACCCTTGCGTGGCCCATTCGAGGACCTCACTAAACCATCCAATCGGTAGTAGCGACGGGTGGTGTGTACAAAGGGCAGGGACTTAATCAACGCAAGCTTATGACCCCCACTTACTAGGAATTCGTCGTTCATGGGAAATAATTGCAATCCCCATCATGAACGGACTTCAGCGGGTTATCCACACGTGTTGGCGAAGGGTAGACGAACTATGGTCCGTTCAGTGTAGCGCACGTGCAGCCCCGGACATCTAAGGGCATCACAGACCTGTTATTACTCAATCTCATGTGGTTGAACGCCACTTGTCCCTCTAAGAAGTTGGAAGCGGACCATTGGAGGTTGCATAACTAGTTATCACGGAGGAGTCTCGTTCGTTATCTGAATTAGGCTCCATTCACACGTCCGCAATTCCATTCCGCATTTTGCGGAACAGAATTGCTGACCCATTTATTTCTATGGGGCCGCACAAAGTTAGGGTTAGGGTGGTTAGGGTGGTTAGGGATAGGGTTAGGGTTAGGGTTAGTAGGGTTAGGGTTAGGGTTGGAATGTGGGCAAAGGGGCCCACATTCCAAAGAGCACCTTTAGGATTTCACAGGGCATTTTTTACACATTTTGATTTCAAACTACTTCTCCCGCATTAGGTCCCCTAAAATGCCTGGGCAGTATAAAAACCCCACAAGTGACCCCATTTTATAAAGAAGACACCCTAAGGTATTCTGTGAGGGGCATGGCGAGTTCCTATAATTTTTTTATTTTTTGTCACAAGTTAGCGGAAAATGATGATTTATTATTTTTTTTTTCTTACAAAGTCTCATATTACACTAACTTGTGACAAAAAATAAAAACTTCCATGAACTCACTATGCCCATCACGAAATACCTTGGGGGGCGCGGGAGAAGAGGTTAGGGTGGTTAGGGTGGTTAGGGTGGTTAGGGATAGGGTTAGGGTTAGGGTTAGGTTTAGTAGGGTTAGGGTTAAGGTTAGGGTTGGAATGTAGGCAAAGGGGCCCACATTCCAAAGAGCACCTTTAGGATTTCACAGGGCATTTTTTACACATTTTGATTTCAAACTACTTCTCACGCATTAGGTCCCCTAAAATGCCTGGGCAGTATAAAAACCCCACAAGTGACCCCATTTTGGAAAGAAGAAACCCTAAGGTATTCCGTGAGGGGCATGGCGAGTTCCTATAATTTTTTTATTTTTTGTCACAAGTTAGCGGAAAATGTAGATTTTTTTAAAAAAAATTTTCCTTACAAAGTCTCATATTCCACTAACTTGTGACAAATAATAAAAACTTCCATGAACTCACTATGCCCATCACGAAATACCTTGGGGGGCGCGGGAGAAGAGGTTGGACCCCCTTCTTCCCAACCGTCCCGTCTGCCTTCCCGCCACTGGTTAACCTTCTTCAGGTTGCGTGTTTCTTTCAGGTACGCCACAGTTCTACGTTTCCAGGGAAAGGGGCCTCCGCTGCTTCGGGTAGTTTGGCACGTGTGGGTGGTCGTCTGATGCTGTTAATGATCCTTCCGCAGGTTCACCTACGGAAACCTTGTTACGAGTTTTACTTCCTCTAGATAGTCAAGTTCGATTGTCTTCTCGGCACTCCGCTAGGGCCGTCGCCGACCCTGGCGTGGCCCATTCGAGGACCTCACTAAACCATCCAATCGGTAGTAGCGACGGGTGGAGTGTACAAAGGGCAGGGACTTAATCAACGCAAGCTTATGACCCCCACTTACTAGGAATTCGTCGTTCATGGGAAATAATTGCAATCCCCATCATGAACGGACTTCAGCGGGTTATCCACACGTGTTGGCGAAGGGTAGACACACTATGGTCCGTTCAGTGTAGCGCACGTGCAGCCCCGGACATCTAAGGGGATCACAGACCTGTTATTACTCGATCTCATGTGGTTGAACGCCACTTGTCCCTCTAAGAAATTGGAAGCGGACCATTGGAGGTTGCATAACTAGTTATCACGGAGGAGTCTCGTTCGTTATCTGAATTAGGCTCCATTCACACGTCCGCAATTCCATTCCGCATTTTGCGGAACAGAATTGCTGACCCATTCATTTCTATGGGGCCGCACAAAGTTAGGGTTAGGGTTAGGGTGGTTAGGGTGGTTAGGGTGGTTAGGGATAGGGTTAGGGTTAGAGTTAGGGTTAGTAGGGTTAGGGTTAGGGTTAGGGTTAGGGTTGGAATGTGGGCAAAGGGGCCCCCATTCCAAAGAGCACCTTTAGGATTTCACAGGGCATTTTTTACACATTTTGATTTCAAACTACTTCTCACGCATTAGGTCCCCTAAAATGCCTGGGCAGTATAAAAACCCCACAAGTTACCCCATTTTATAAAGAAGACACCCTAAGGTATTCCGTGAGGGGCATGGCGAGTTCCTATAATTTTTTTATTTTTTGTCACAAGTTAGCGGAAAATGATGATTTATTATTTTTTTTTTCTTACAAAGTCTCATATTACACTAACTTGTGACAAAAAATAAAAACTTCCATGAACTCACTATGCCCATCACGAAATACCTTTGGGGGCGTGGGAGAAGAGGTTGGACCCCCTTCTTCCCAACCGTCCCGTCTGCCTTCCCGCCGCTGGTTAACCTTCTTCAGGTTGCGTGTTTCTTTCAGGTATGCCACGGTTCTACGTTTCCAGGGAAAGGGGCCTCCGCTGCTTTGGGTAGTTTGGCACGCACCACGTGTGGGTGGTCGTCTGATGCCGTTAATGATCCTTCCGCAGGTTCACCTATGGAAACCTTGTTACGAGTTTTACTTCCTCTAGATAGTCAAGTTCGATTGTCTTCTCGGCACTCCGCTAGGGCCGTCGCCGACCCTGGCGTGGCCCATTCGAGGACCTCACTAAACCATCCAATCGGTAGTAGCGACGGGTGGTGTGTACAAAGGGCAGGGACTTAATCAACGCAAGCTTATGACCCCCACTTACTAGGAATTCGTCGTTCATGGGAAATAATTGCAATCCCCATCATGAACGGACTTCAGCGGGTTATCCACACGTGTTGGCGAAGGGTAGACACACTATGGTCCGTTCAGTGTAGCGCACGTGCAGCCCCGGACATCTAAGGGCATCACAGACCTGTTATTACTCAATCTCATGTGGTTGAACGCCACTTGTCCCTCTAAGAAGTTGGAAGCGGACCATTGGAGGTTGCATAACTAGTTATCACGGAGGAGTCTCGTTCGTTATCTGAATTAGGCTCCATTCACACGTCCGCAATTCCATTCCGCATTTTGCGGAACAGAATTGCTGACCCATTTATTTCTATGGGGCCGCACAAAGTTAGGGTTAGGGTTAGGGTGGTTAGGGTTAGGGTTAGGGTGGTTAGGGTGGTTAGGGATAGGGTTAGGGTTAGGGTTAGGGTTAGTAGGGTTAGGGTTAGGGTTGGAATGTGGGCAAAGGGGCCCACATTCCAAAGAGCACCTTTAGGATTTCACAGGGCATTTTTTACACATTTTGATTTCAAACTACTTCTCCCGCATTAGGTCCCCTAAAATGCCTGGGCAGTATAAAAACCCCACAAGTGACCCCATTTTATAAAGAAGACACCCTAAGGTATTCTGTGAGGGGCATGGCGAGTTCCTATAATTTTTTTATTTTTTGTCACAAGTTAGCGGAAAATGATGATTTATTATTTTTTTTTTCTTACAAAGTCTCATATTACACTAACTTGTGACAAAAAATAAAAACTTCCATGAACTCACTATGCCCATCACGAAATACCTTGGGGGGTGCGGGAGAAGAGGTTGGACCCCCTTCTTCCCAACCGTCCCGTCTGCCTTCCCGCCGCTGGTTAACCTTCTTCAGGTTGCGTGTTTCTTTCAGGTACGCCACGGTTCTACGTTTCCAGGGAAAGGGGCCTCCGCTGCTTTGGGAAGTTTGGCACACACCACGTGTGGGTGGTCGTCTGATGCCGTTAATGATCCTTCCGCAGGTTCACCTACGGAAACCTTGTTACGAGTTTTACTTCCTCTAGATAGTCAAGTTCAATCGTCTTCTCGGCACTCCGCTAGGGCCGTCGCCGACCCTGGCGTGGCCGATTCGAGGACCTCACTAAACCATCCAATCGGTAGTAGCGACGGGTGGTGTGTACAAAGGGCAGGGACTTAATCAACGCAAGCTTATGACCCCCACTTACTAGGAATTCGTCGTTCATGGGAAATAATTGCAATCCCCATCATGAACGGACTTCAGCAGGGTACCCACACAGGTTGGCGAAGGGTAGACACACTATGGTCCGTTCAGTGTAGCGCACGTGCAGCCCCGGACATCTAAGGGCATCACAGACCTGTTATTACTCAATCTCATGTGGTTGAACGCCACTTGTCCCTCTAAGAAGTTGGAAGCGGACCATTGGAGGTTGCATAACTAGTTATCACGGAGGAGTCTCGTTCGTTATCTGAATTAGGCTCCATTCACACGTCCGCAATTCCATTCCGCATTTTGCGGAACAGAATTGCTGACCCATTTATTTCTATGGGGCCGCACAAAGTTAGGGTTAGGGTGGTTAGGGTTAGGGTGGTTAGGGTGGTTAGGGATAGGGTTAGGGTTAGGGTTAGTAGGGTTAGGGTTAGGGTTAGGGTTAGAATGTGGGCAAAGGGGCCCACATTCCAAAGAGCACCTTTAGGATTTCACAGGGCATTTTTTACACATTTTGATTTCAAACTACTTCTCACGCATTAGGTCCCCTAAAATGCCTGGGCAGTATAAAAACCCCACAAGTGACCACATTTTATAAAGAAGACACCCTAAGGTATTCCGTGAGGGGCATGGCGAGTTCCTATAATTTTTTTATTTTTTGTCACAAGTTAGCGGAAAATGATGATTTATTATTTTTTTTTTCTTACAAAGTCTCATATTACACTAACTTGTGACAAAAAATAAAAACTTCCATGAACTCACTATGCCCATCACGAAATACCTTGGGGGGCGCGGGAGAAGAGGTTGGACCCCCTTCTTCCCAACCGTCCCGTCTGCCTTCCCGCCGCTGGTTAACCTTCTTCAGGTTGCGTGTTTCTTTCAGGTACGCCACGGTTCTACGTTTCCAGGGAAAGGGGCCTCCGCTGCTTTGGGTAGTTTGGCACGCACCACGTGTGGGTGGTCGTCTGATGCCGTTAATGATCCTTCCGCAGGTTCACCTACGGAAACCTTGTTACGAGTTTTACTTCCTCTAGATAGTCAAGTTCAATCGTCTTCTCGGCACTCCGCTAGGGCCGTCGCCGACCCTGGCGTGGCCGATTCGAGGACCTCACTAAA
The DNA here is from genome assembly GCF_905171765.1 of Bufo bufo. NCBI lineage: Eukaryota > Metazoa > Chordata > Amphibia > Anura > Bufonidae > Bufo > Bufo bufo. The sequence goes on along the minus strand of NC_053399.1, from coordinate 1,026,223 downwards.
CCATCCAATCGGTAGTAGCGACGGGTGGTGTGTACAAAGGGCAGGGACTTAATCAACGCAAGCTTATGACCCCCACTTACTAGGAATTCGTCGTTCATGGGAAATAATTGCAATCCCCATCATGAACGGACTTCAGCAGGGTACCCACACGTGTTGGCGAAGGGTAGACACACTATGGTCCGTTCAGTGTAGCGCACGTGCAGCCCGGACATCTAAGGGCATCACAGACCTGTTATTACTCGATCTCACGTGGTTGAACGCCACTTGTCCCTCTAAGAAATTGGAAGCGGACCATTGGAGGTTGCATAACTAGTTATCATGGAGGAGTCTCGTTCGTTATCTGAATTAGGCTCCATTCACACGTCCGCAATTCCATTCCGCATTTTGCGGAACGGAATTGCTGACCCATTCATTTCTATGGGGCCGCACAAAGTTAGGGTTAGGGTTAGGGTGGTTAGGGTTAGGGTGGTTAGGGTTAGGTTTAGGGTAGTTAGGGTGGTTAGGGATAGGGTTAAGGTTAGTAGGGTTAGGGTTAGGGTTAGGGTTGGAATGTGGGCAAAGGGGCCCACATTCCAAAGAGCACCTTTAGGATTTCACAGGGCATTTTTTACACATTTTGATTTCAAACCACTTCTCACGCATTAGGTCCCCTAAAATGCCTGGGCAGTATAAAAACCCCACAAGTGACCCCATTTTAGAAAGAAGACACCCTAAGGTATTCTGTGAGAGGGCATGGCGAGTTCCATTAATTTTTCTATTTTTTGTCACAAGTTAGCGGAAAATGATGATTTTTTTTTATTGTTTTTTTTTTCCTTACAAAGTCTAATATTCCACTAACTTGTGACAAAAAATAAAAACTTCCATGAACTCACTATGCCCATCACGAAATACCTTGGGGGGCGCGGAAGAAGAGGTTGGACCCCCTTCTTCCCAACCGTCCCGTCTGCCTTCCTGCCGCTAGTTAACCTTCTTCAGGTTGCGTGTTTCTTTCAGGTACGCCACGGTTCTACGTTTCCAGGTAAAGGGGCCTCCGCTGCTTTGGGTAGTTTGGCACGTGTGGGTGGTCGTCTGATGCCGTTAATGATCCTTCCGCAGGTTCACCTACGGAAACCTTGTTACGAGTTTTACTTCCTCTAGATAGTCAAGTTCGATTGTCTTCTCGGCACTCCGCTAGGGCTGTCGCCGACCCTGGCGTGGCCCATTCGAGGACCTCACTAAACCATCCAATCGGTAGTAGCGACGGGTGGTGTGTACAAAGGGCAGGGACTTAATCAACGCAAGCTTATGACCCCCACTTACTAGGAATTCGTCGTTCATGGGAAATAATTGCAATCCCCATCATGAACGGACTTCAGCGGGTTATCCACACGTGTTGGCGAAGGGTAGACACACTATGGTCCGTTCAGTGTAGCGCACGTGCAGCCCCGGACATCTAAGGGCATCACAGACCTGTTATTACTCAATCTCATGTGGTTGAACGCCACTTGTCCCTCTAAGAAGTTGGAAGCGGACCATTGGAGGTTGCATAACTAGTTATCACGGAGGAGTCTCGTTCGTTATCTGAATTAGGCTCCATTCACACGTCCGCAATTCCATTCCGCATTTTGCGGAACAGAATTGCTGACCCATTTATTTCTATGGGGCCGCACAAAGTTAGGGTTAGGGTGGTTAGGGTTAGGGTTAGGGGATAGGGTTAGGGTTAGGGTTAGTAGGGTTAGGGTTAGGGTTGGAATGTGGGCAAAGGGGCCCACATTCCAAAGAGCACCTTTAGGATTTCACAGGGCATTTTTTACACATTTTGATTTCAAACTACTTCTCCCGCATTAGGTCCCCTAAAATGCCTGGGCAT